>NC_056729.1:1614329087-1614531587 GCF_019279795.1 Protopterus annectens | reverse complement strand
CAGTCATTGCAACGGTACATTCCCTTCTTTATTATGTTAGTGCTACATTGATGACCATTACTTTGTATTAAAATTTTCTTTAAATTGTTATCATTTCTTTGAACAAATAATGGTTTCTCACCCAAAACACTAAACATATCAGCATTGCCTTTAATAACTCTCCAATTTTTTGTTATTATGTTTTTGATATGCTTGCTATCCGAATTCATTCCCAGTGTGCAAACCATACTACTAGTCGCCCTATTACAAGAATTAACTACCATGGTATTGATATTGTCCATAGTTAAGCTTAATAAAGGTGAAAAATCACTGATATGTCTGTTAAATACATCATTAGCTATGTGTATGAGATCAGCTCGGGGAAAACCTCTATCAAGAAATAAAGAAATGATTAAACCAAATTCTTTCAAAACATCAGATTCCTTTGATGTCATACGGCTAGCTCTGATGAACTGCCCTTTTGGAATGTTAGAAATAACATGTTTTGGATGCCCACTTTTATAGTGTAGGTATCCATTATTGAAGGTCTTCTTTCTATGGATGGTACTGTGTATTCTCATGTCTTCCTCATCCCACCTTAAATTAACATCTAAGAAATCAACATTGATTCCTTTACCACCAATAACAAACTTGATATAAGTTGAAAAAGAATTAATGTCTCTGAGAAACAAATCAATATTCAAATCACTTTGATCTAAAATAAAAAACAAATCATCAATAAAACGACAATGAAATAAAATATGATATTTGTCAGTCAGATATGGCATAAATTGATGCTCCCACATTGCCATTACCACATTTGCATATGCAGGAGCAGCTGGAGAACCCATAGCTGCTCCTTTTCTTTGCCTATAGTAAGTCTGTTCAAAAAGAAAAAAATTATTTTCTAAAATGATCTCTAAAAACCTGCATATTAAAGAAATGGTTCTTTGAGAGAAGCCATTGTAATGCTTTAACAAAAAATTCTGCACTGCTTCAATTCCTAGATTCTGTGGAATGCAGGTGTACAAAGACACCACATCAACTGTTAACATAATATGCTGTTTTGAATCAAAACAAAATGTAGAAAAAAATGAATTTAATTTTTTTAAAAAATGCCATGAATCACGTAAAAAAGAAGTTTCCTGAGTAATAATAGGACCCAACAAAGCATCTATGATTAGGGCTAACCCTTCAGTGATCGAATGCGAAGAAGAGACAATTGGTCTAAAAGGGGGATTTACTATAGATTTATGTGATTTGGGAATCCCAAAAAATACTCCTATACGTGGCTGATCAATAACACAAAATTCATACAATTCACAGCTGATGTCACCATCCATGAGGGCTTCGTATAAATACGAATATATAGCACGTTGTCGCTTGTGTATTTCAAAAAGTGATATGATTTCATATTCTTCTGTGTTATTCAAAAGTTTTAAAACCCCTTCTGTATAGGAATCTATTGTCATAACCACTATGTTATTGCCCTTGTCACTTTTCATAAATCTTACTTTGTCACACATAGCCCTTAATTTTTTCAAAGCTTTAACCTCAGCGAATGAGAGGTTATAATCAAAACTATGCTTACTATCTAACAACAAAGAAATATCCTGTAAACAAATTTCTTCAAAGATGTTTAAAGTGTGGTGTAATTTAGGACAAAAATTAGATGGCTTCAGGAATACATGATTGGTTTTGGACACATCATGTAACAAATAATGTAAATTAAGTTTCCTCACATACTTCTTGACATCCACAACAGTTTTAACATAGTCAGCCCTAGAATGGGGTACAAAATTTAAACCAAGTTTTAAAACATTCATTTCATCAGGGGAAAAAACATAATCAGTCAAATTAATGACGCTAAGATGATTGGTAGTATGTTCTAAGTTTCGTCCCCCGACGAATGGGAATTCAAAAAAGTCCGACTCCTGGTAAAAACAGTTTTTGATGTTTGATGTTTTTTGTTAGAAATACTAGCAGAAACTCCTGAATGAATAGATGTAGTACTTTGGTTGGAAGCATTATTTGATTTAATACCAACATTACTATCAGTGACACTTACATAGTTGCTACTACCAGTTACCGATGTAGGACCAGTCTCTTTACCAACAGATACTTTAACTGCACCACTGTCCACTGTTTTATTGTCATGGATTGGTCTGTCACCAATAAGAGAATCAGGTTCAATAGTGGATTTAAACACTGAAGAACTCTTAACAGTGTGGCCAGTCCATTTGTTATTACTTGCAACATCTATTTTCTTTGCCGCATTAACATTTATCTGACCAGCATTTTGACGGCCCACATTATAAACCCTATTGGTTTTATTGAACGGACCGAAGTTGGAAAACACAGAATTGGTTTCATATGCTTGAATGTCACGCAACAACTTATTATTCTTTCTATTGACATTGTCATTAAAGGACTGTTCTAAATCCTGTAAAATATTATTGAGAAATTCGCTGAAACCGTTGTCGTCAAACTGCTCTTTGAAAAATGATTCCAAAATAACAATTTCTTCCTTCAACAACTCTAACTTTTTTTCGTTGTTACCAACAAGTAATTTCAAGAAATTTAAACCTGCTTCATTGAAGAAGCCGGTTAAAATCTTGAAAAACGGGTCATCAGTTTGTACTCCATTGGTGCATTTAAAAAACCGAAGCCCCTTTGGAACCATTTGCAACTCTAAACAACGTGTAAAGTAACAATTCTCTAAATGGATAGAATTGTACCTTTGTAGTAGTTTGTAGAGCTGTTCACGTTTTTCTGAAAAGTCACGATGCCATGGTGTATTTTTAGTTGTTCTTTCTTGCCGACCAAACGTTCCAAATGGGTTTTCCGCACGGTCGAAAAAATGACTCAATGTCGCCCGACCAATGATGCGTTGCTCCCTCATACCTGAATTCGGAACAGTAGTAGTATTCTTTACAGCCATAGGTGGATTGTCAAAGCAGATAACAGTATCTAGTTCCTGAAACGAACCAACAGGACTAGATGCTTTCATGATAGATTCTTTAGCACTGGCATTTGAAATAAGGATTTGTAATGACCCCTTGATCTCCGATAACGCACTGATAAGTAAAGTGCTCAAATTCACGGTTTCCGTTGATGGTGTTGGATAAATGCTCATATTGAGAAGTGGATCTTCAGCCGCTTCAGCCATGGTACAAATACGACTAGTAAAAAACAAAGTACCAGAACCAAAACCAGGAAAACACTAAAAAGGCAACAAGCAGCTGTAATAACACCCAAGAAATAGCGTACGTAGTGTTTTTTCCCCTGATGAAATGAATGTTTTAAAACTTGGTTTAAATTTTGTACCCCATTCTAGGGCTGACTATGTTAAAACTGTTGTGGATGTCAAGAAGTATGTGAGGAAACTTAATTTACATTATTTGTCACATGATGTGTCCAAAACCAATCATGTATTCCTGAAGCCATCTAATTTTTGTCCTAAATTACACCACACTTTAAACATCTTTGAAGAAATTTGTTTACAGGATATTTCTTTGTTGTTAGATAGTAAGCATAGTTTTGATTATAACCTCTCATTCGCTGAGGTTAAAGCTTTGAAAAAATTAAGGGCTATGTGTGACAAAGTAAGATTTATGAAAAGTGACAAGGGCAATAACATAGTGGTTATGACAATAGATTCCTATACAGAAGGGGTTTTAAAACTTTTGAATAACACAGAAGAATATGAAATCATATCACTTTTTGAAATACACAAGCGACAACGTGCTATATATTCGTATTTATACGAAGCCCTCATGGATGGTGACATCAGCTGTGAATTGTATGAATTTTGTGTTATTGATCAGCCACGTATAGGAGTATTTTTTGGGATTCCCAAATCACATAAATCTATAGTAAATCCCCCTTTTAGACCAATTGTCTCTTCTTCGCATTCGATCACTGAAGGGTTAGCCCTAATCATAGATGCTTTGTTGGGTCCTATTATTACTCAGGAAACTTCTTTTTTACGTGATTCATGGCATTTTTTAAAAAAATTAAATTCATTTTTTTCTACATTTTGTTTTGATTCAAAACAGCATATTATGTTAACAGTTGATGTGGTGTCTTTGTACACCTGCATTCCACAGAATCTAGGAATTGAAGCAGTGCAGAATTTTTTGTTAAAGCATTACAATGGCTTCTCTCAAAGAACCATTTCTTTAATATGCAGGTTTTTAGAGATCATTTTAGAAAATAATTTTTCTTTTGAACAGACTTACTATAGGCAAAGAAAAGGAGCAGCTATGGGTTCTCCAGCTGCTCCTGCATATGCAAATGTGGTAATGGCAATGTGGGAGCATCAATTTATGCCATATCTGACTGACAAATATCATATTTTATTTCATTGTCGTTTTATTGATGATTTGTTTTTTATTTTAGATCAAAGTGATTTGAATATTGATTTGTTTCTCAGAGACATTAATTCTTTTCAACTTATATCAAGTTTGTTATTGGTGGTAAAGGAATCAATGTTGATTTCTTAGATGTTAATTTAAGGTGGGATGAGGAAGACATGAGAATACACAGTACCATCCATAGAAAGAAGACCTTCAATAATGGATACCTACACTATAAAAGTGGGCATCCAAAACATGTTATTTCTAACATTCCAAAAGGGCAGTTCATCAGAGCTAGCCGTATGACATCAAAGGAATCTGATGTTTTGAAAGAATTTGGTTTCATCATTTCTTTATTTCTTGATAGAGGTTTTCCCCGAGCTGATCTCATACACATAGCTAATGATGTATTTAACAGATGTATCAGTGATTTTTCACCTTTATTAAGCTTAACTATGGACAATATCAATACCATGGTAGTTAATTCTTGTAATAGGGCGACTAGTAGTATGGTTTGCACACTGGGAATGAATTCGGATAGCAAGCATATCAAAAACATAATAACAAAAAATTGGAGAGTTATTAAAGGCAATGCTGATATGTTTAGTGTTTTGGGTGAGAAACCATTATTTGTTCAAAGAAATGATAACAATTTAAAGAAAATTTTAATACAAAGTAATGGTCATCAATGTAGCACTAACATAATAAAGAAGGGAATGTACCGTTGCAATGACTGCAATATGTGTAGGTACATTTCGGTAGGTCCTTATATTTCAATTGTGACTTCAGAAAGAATTCTTTCTGTCCCTAGTTATGTAAATTGCCGTAGCTCGGGTATAGTGTATATAGCACTTTGTTCGTCATGTACCGCATTTTATGTGGGCATGACGCCAAGGGAACTCAGGACACGTATTAGGGAACATTTATACTGTATTAAAACGAAGGATGAGAAAAATGCTCTTTTCAAGCACAGTTTGGTGTGTAGGACTTTTAGTAAATTTTTATTTTCCATATTGGAAGTTTGTTATAAAAACATGAGAGAAGGTGATTTCAAGAATTTTCTGTTACAGAGGGAAACCCAGTGGCAGATAAAATTGAAATCAGATCAACCACCTGGATTAAATGAGTCCATAAATGTAAAATGTTTTCTTAAATATCAAAAGTTAAAGGTTGATAAAAGCAATGACTTGATATGTCTGCATATTACATAAAAATGCTTTATTTTTATTTAGTTGTTGATGTCTTTTTAAATGTAATGATTTATTAATTGAATAATTAGTTTTAATTATTGTGCTGTGATTAGTGATGTACTTAAGGCATAATTTGGTGTGTTATTTTATTCTGATGAAGTCTACGGACGAAAGCGGAAAATAAAACTGTGTTACGCTATTTCTTGGGTGTTATTACAGCTGCTTGTTGCCTTTTTAGTGTTTTCCTGGTTTTGGTTCTGGTACTTTGTTTTTTAAACTATATATTGTCCAGTCCCTATAATTATTTAATTTTAATTACCATTATAAGAAAATGTTTGCACTATAATAGTTTTGATGGCATTCAGTGAAATGGCATGAAAACTGTCACATAAATATTTGTCACACAAGTACAAAAACTGATAGTCAACAAATTATTGCTGCCTGTCTGCTCTGCATCAGAAAGGTGCATAGTGTACAGATTATACTGAAAAACTGGTAATTTTTTTTTTGTTTCAGTATCTCAGTAAGATAAAGGTAAAGCACATTTGCAGCTACCACCTTCATCCCTGTAGAAGGTCATATAAAATAATGAGTGGTCTCTATGGGAAAGCAATGTTTTCTAGAACAGTTTTGGAATATATACTGATGTTTCCCTCATTTTTGTATGACAGATTTTTTTTTTTGCTTCCAGTTCTGGAGTGGTACTCAAGTCTTCTCTCCATCTACCTAGCTGGCCCATTTGCTCCCCTAGGAGGCAAGAGCCCCAGAGCCAGGTCATTCCTCTTTGGGACAAGGTCTGATTAAGCTGTCCTCACTGCACATAATAGGTACCACATGCAGGGTTTGGCAAAGAACAGGCCATAGCAAGGGCATGTTATGTCCTAGTTCAAATTTGTGTCA
The DNA here is from genome assembly GCF_019279795.1 of Protopterus annectens. Classification (NCBI taxonomy): domain Eukaryota; kingdom Metazoa; phylum Chordata; order Ceratodontiformes; family Protopteridae; genus Protopterus; species Protopterus annectens. The sequence continues at coordinate 1,614,525,160 of NC_056729.1, read as the reverse complement.
TGTGTCATCCACATTCATAAATGGCATAACCCTCAGAAGGGCAACCAGAGATTTGTACATAAGAATACCCCAGATATATACACCTCTCCCCTCCCCCCTGGAGAGAGACAATCGGGCATTACTTGATTACTCTTCCGCCTTCCTTTTCCAACACTTACAGCACCTGGTCCACTAAACAGATTTGGTGGTAAGTGCATTATTTCTGTATTCCACTGGAGTTGGTAAAACTCTTTGATTTATGCCCATCAGTTCACACAAATACATTGCTTGGTATCTGTATATCTTGTAATAAAACATGTGACTGGAAGTTTGGACTTTTCACCAGAAAACACAGGCATACATACATACAAATCACATAAAAGTGCATTTATGAAGGTTAGACATCTCAGACTGGAGTAGCTGTAATCTGTTTCATTTCCATAAATAGTATTATTCCACAAAGAATGTTTTAAAATGGATGGCTACTTGAAGAGTAGATCAATTACAGCTATAAGGCGATAAACAGATGATTGTGTTGGCAAATAAAGCCCTGAATGCGATGTGACCACTAATTTCTTAATTAAAAATTAGTGTAAGAATTGGATCTGGTTAATATCTGTGGGACAAGAAGTTTTCAGGACTTCACATCCATAGCATGAATTGCTATGATAAAATGAGATCTGGAGAAGAAAGATACATGACGGACTTTTGTACTGAAATGTTGAGACTCTGTCAAGTTTCAAAAGATAAAATAAAAAGACTGAAAATATAGGAGCAAAATAAATATCAAACATGACAATACTTCTTTAAACTTGTTTTTGCAGGGGACAGGCTCCCTGTACCCCTGATGTAGGAAGCAGGCCCCCATTCCCCCTGAACTTATATATATATCAACTCAGAGACAGCCACACCATGAAGAAAAGGGAATAGTCAAAGAAATGGTGATGTGAGACTTAGTATATCTGAGTCTGCATTTTTGGTAATTTCTGTTTCCACATTTTGGGATTCAACAATTCAAGTTCCAACATTTTGACAACATCAGGACAAGAATTACCGCATCTCTGTCATATGTTGACGTATTAGCATTAGAAAAATACAGAAACATTCAGTCCTGATCAGTGACCTTGATGTGTAATGTATTTATTTATTTATTTGTTTATTTAATTTATTTATCTGTTGTTGACTGGGTTAGTGTCACTAGGCTAGTGGCCTTTTTCAGGAGAGCCCTAAGGTGATATTAAAAGTCTGATCTAGGTGACCTGGGTGCCAGTGGAGTCAGCTGGTGAAGGCGGGAATGAGCGGCTTATACTAGGCCACCCATCCTGGGGAGGAGGGTTGTGGTACCGACCTGCTGCAGTACTTATACTTGGGGATTGTCAAGTGCAGCAGCATGAAGCATGTGAGCTTCTGAAGAAGTTATTTTTCTAACTCTTTTTGTTTTTATAAGAACCTTTATTAAACTTACAATAATTAAATAATGACATAAACAAACACGCAGTTATATAAAAGAAAACTATGGATTGTATGCATTTTACATATATGTTTCCTTTTTAGTAATTATCATGCACTCCAACATTACATAAGTTCCTACATTAGATAAAGTACTCAATTTCTCCCTTCACATAAAATTCACTCCTCCTACTATACATTTTTTGTTTGTATTGTTCTGACAAATTCCATTTATTTCTGTGTAATTTGCAAAAAGATCTTTGGAGTAACTATTAAAGAACTTTTATTTATTTAACATTTGTTGACTGGGAAAGTCCGACTAGGTTCCACAGATCCTGTTTTCAGCTGAGGCCTGGGGAGAAATGCTCCAGAAGCATGTCTTTAGAATGTGGGAGGAAACTGGAGTACCTGGAGGAAACCCACGCGAACGCAGGGAGAACATGCAAACTCCACACAGAAGGCACCCCAGCTGAGAATCGAACTGGAGAACCTCTTGCTGTGAGGCGCCAGCATTAACCGCTGCACCACTGCGCCGCTCTCTAAGCCAGTGTCATCATCTTATGTAAATTTAAATATAGCCAATACTTAAAGTATGATGGGCAGCACAGTGGTGCAGCAGTTAACATTGTCACCTCACAGCAAGTTCTCTGGTTTGATTCTTGGCAGGGGTCCTTCTGTGTAGATTCTGTATATCCTCCCTGTGTTCATGTATTTTTCCTCCAGGTACTTCGGTTTCCTCACACATTCCAAAGACATGGATCTGGAGCATTTCTTCTCAGGCCTCTGCTCAAAACAGTCTCTGTCCTAGTCAGACTTTCCCAGTCAACAAATGTTACATAAATAAATATTCATATTTTGGCTACTTATAAGTTGATATTAACAATTAAAATCTATATGATAACTATACATTATGTAGTTGAAATTGGTATAATTCCACAATACCTAAATTTAAAACTTGGCATCTGTCTTGGCACTTAGACAGATTTCATTCTCTAATCCTAAGTTTAATTCCTTCCATTTCACTTTGAGTACTGTGGTGCTCTAAGCAGGTTACTTAACTAGACTGAACTCCTGGATCACCATTATAAAAGTGCAATTGTGCCTAGAATGACTATGTAACTAATAAGCAAACACATTAAGGAAGATTCCAGGAATGATATCTTAAACGAGAAAGGTGGCATTCTGCATACTAGGGCAGATTCAATAAACTTTACACGATATGCTAACACCATTTTTAAGTGGCTCTACATAGTATGTAGAGCTGCGCAAACATGGTAAACACCATGGCATGCTAATTACAGCATAAGCAACTGAACTGTATGCTAATCAGGCAATCTGAGATGGAGAAGCTATTCAACAAGCTCTAAAGAAACCATACAGACTCAGTGCTGGTTTTCCCTGAAAATTCCAAAACCTATTGGAATATAGTCACAAAAGGAGTCAACACAGAAAACATGTTAGGGACTGCTGTTGCTTTAATTCATGTGTATGTGCAACAGGCTGAAGTCTATGCTGCTGCTGCTGCTAATAGACCACAGCCAAGAAGGAGAAGAGTTTCCAGACCCCATTTAACTTATCACAATCTGCATGAGGTGGAAATTGTAGAGCTCTACAGGTTAGATAGAGACACACTACAGGAACTCTGCAGCTTCTGTTGTCCTCAACTCAGGGCAAACTGAAGGCAACCCATACCAGTGAAGACAAAGGTATGTGTAGCACTTAGACATTTTAGCTACAGGAATCTTTCAGAGACCAAAAGGGGACATGCTGGGGGTGTCATGGGCATCCAGGATTCTCCACCAATTCCTGAATGCTATGTTCCAACATGCCAGTGACCACATATATTTTCCCATACTCCTGAGAACAGGGCCACAAATATGCAGGAGTTCTACCCTGTAGCATGCTATCGTGAAGTGCTGGGTGCCATAGATTGCACACATATAGAAATTAAGGTATCCTGTACATAAACAGAAAGGGCTTCCACTCTATTAACTGCCAAGTTGTGTGTAATGCTAAGGGAAGCATCTTGAATGTGTGTGCTGGCAACCCAGGCAGTTACCATGACTCACATATCTGGCACACCTCCCAACTGTATCAGATCTTCACTGGGGTGATATCCCACAAGGTCATTTACTGGGCGATGCAAGTTAAGCACTGGAACCATGATTGATGATCATAATCTCAACCTCTTAGTGCAAGAACTCTGGACAATGCCCAACAAAATGGGGGGACAGAGACCCAAACATAGGGACATCTTTTAAATATTGCTCTTATAAACTTAGAACATTGTTAGATTAACAGGGTTTGTTTTAACATAAATTTTCTGAAGGATTTGAAGTCTGAAACTCAAATGTAAGTCATTATTTTGTGATGTCTGTAGCTCCCACTGTATTTCATTGTGGAAGTAATAGAGTGTATTTTTCCATTACACCACAAGGTGGAGCTCCTTTCCAGGAATATAAAAGACAATTTCAAAAGTGAAAGAGGAGTCTGGGGACACTAGCTGAAGGAGGGAAGACTGAAACACAAGCGGAAGGGAAATAGGACCTTGCAGCATGACTGGATTTTCTTTTCTAGTGCTTTGGAACAGGGAAGTGAAGCAGCAATTTGTGTCTGTCTCTGTCTGAAATCCTGAATGATGGTATTTTGTGGAATCAGGAGAGAAGTCTGAAACCAGTAGTTCCACGCTTGCTATAATTCAGCAAGAAAAGGAGCTCCCTTGGGCCTAGTACCGAGAAGTCATAGATGATCACCAGAGTTCTGGTAAGTGATTTTCTAATTTTCTCATCAGAGGAACCACAGAGCCTGGTCACTAGGATATTCTCAACGGAGTGGTGAGAGGCACTGGCCATCATTTTATATTTTTATAAGATTGTGAAGTACAGAGAAGGTCAGAAGGAGTTGCATTGTGTCTTTGTGGACTTAGAGAAAGCATATGACAGGGTGCCTAGAGAGGAGTGGTGGTATTATATGAGGAAGTCGGGAGTGGCAGAGAAGTATGTAAGAGTGGTACAGGATATGAACAAGGGTAGTGTGACAGCGGTGAGATCTGCAGTGGGAGTGACAGATGTGTTTAAGGTGGAGGTGGGAATACATCAAGGATCAGCTCTGAGCCCTTTCTGATTTGCACTGGTGATGGACAGGTTGACAGACGAGATCAGACAGGAGTCCCCGTGGACTATGATATTTGCAGATGACATTGTGATATGTAGTGAGAGTAGGAAACAGGTTAAGAAGACCCTGGAGAGGTGGAGATATGCTCTAAAGAGGAGAGGAATGAAGGTCAGCTGGACTAAGATGGAATATATGTGTGTGAATTAAAGGGAGGATAGAGGAATGGTAAGGATGCAGGGAGTGGAGTTGGCGAAGGTGGATAAGTTTAAATACTTGGGATCAACAGTTCAGAGTAATGGCGGGTGTGGAAGAGAGGTGAAGAAGACAGTACAGGCAGGGTGGAGTGGGTGGAGAAGAGTATCAGGAATGATTTGTGACAGACGAATACCAGTAAGAGTGAAAGGGAGGTCTACAAAAGGGTAGTGAGACCAGCTATGTTATATGGGTTGGAGACAGTGGCATTGACAAAAAGGCAGGAGTCAGAGCTGGATGTGGTAGAGTTAAAGATGTTAAGATTTGCACTGGGTGTGACGAGGGTAGACAGGATTAGGAATAAATATATTAGAGGGTCAGCCCAGGTTGGACAGTTTGGAGACAAAGCCAGAGAGGCGAGATTGTGTTGATTTGGAGATGTGTTGAGGAGGGATGCTGGGTATATTGGGAAAAGGATGCTAACAATGAAGCTGCCAGGTAAGAGGAAAAGAGGAAGGCCTAAGATAAGATTTATGGATGTGGTTAGAGAGGACATGCAGGTGGTTGGTGTGACAAAGCAAGATGCAAAGGACAGGAAGAAATGGAAACAGGTGATCCGCTGTGGCAACCACTAACCGGGAAAAGCTATCTGATTACATTAACTGATTAGATAAAATGCTCCACTAGATCATCCTAAAGAAGGGGGTGGATCCGAAAGTAGTTGACCAAGTATGGATTGGACAAATTTTACAGGGAGCTGAAGCTGTGGACCCCATTGTGTGGAAAATGATGAGAAATAGGGAAGAGACTCTAACTTATTCTCAGTTGGTTAAAGAGGTGAGGGAAGAGGAAGCCCTGTTGGAAGCCAAATCTCAGTGTTCAGCAGCAACTAAAACAGTGAGTGAACACCAGCAGGAGCCTATAGCTGTGCTCACTACTCAAACAGGAGTCATAGCCCAGAGTGTCTGCAATGTAGAGGTGTCACAGTTGCAGATGCAGGTGTCTTCCCTGACCGTCACCATAGCGCAAGTCACCAAGACAGTTGCAGAATTGCAGAAAGCCGTGGTAACTTTAGGTGAAGGGAGGAATACATCAGCTAGAACCTCCACAAAAGGACTCAGGGAAGAACCAGATCAGACAATGCTCAGAGTTCCTACTGGATTTTGTTTTCACTGTGGGGATGCAGGGCATATAAAGTGGCAGTGTCCTAAAGCAGAAAACTTGAAAAGAGTGAACAAACTATTATTGGATAGTGCAATGCAGGGAAACTTCAAAGGGCCTCAGTGAAGGAGCCAGCTGAGTGTCCAGTTACAAAGAGCTCTATAAAATCTAACATCAAGAGACAGCATCCTAGATCTCCTTTCCACACTAACCCTTGTAAAAGGGAAGAGAAACTATGCACAGTTCTAGCTCATCTGATGTGAACAACCAAATTGGAAAGCCATCTCAGCCAAAATCTCAGCATCTGAGACCACAAAGCATTACTAAGCAAGAGTCTTATCCAGTAAAATGGTGATGTCAACCAGTGGTACTTCAACCACATGCTGACTGGTGTACAGCTGAACATCAGAAATAGAAACTACCCAATGGCCTACTGGGAATGTCCCCTATCATGTCAGTAAAAATAGAAGGAGTGTATAGTAAAGCACTGTTGGATGAAGATTTGGAGATCTGGGGGCTGAGTGACACTAAGTTCCCTTATGATGGTTATGTCTCACACAAGTTCGAATTTTTCACTTCAGTGGCTGGGTCAACAGAAGTTTTTGAAACACTCACTGTTGTGTGGCCCAGGCCAAAAGGAAAGGATTCAGCATATATTTTAGTGGGGACAAATACTGAACTCGTCAGAAGAATGCTAATGCCTCAGTTGACCCAGGAACACCCAACACTACATCCTCTCCTGAGACCAGTTTTCTGTGCCCTTCAAAGGGAGGAGGATAGTAAGAAAGATGAAAGTGGGCATGTGTGGACACTGTCTGGGAAAGAGCATATAATTCATCCCAGTCAGGTCACCTACTTGAGGACCAAAGTGAGGATGTGTGGACAAAGTTTCCTCTCATCTCATGATGGAAATGGATCCAGAAAGTGACTTGCCACCGGGGCTGGAACTAGTCCCAGAAGTTTGCCTGCGGCCATGTTAAAGCATCCTTATGACACTTTGCCTGTGGGGTTAAAGAATAAAGGAAGTACTCCCATTGTCCTGCATTCACAAGTGCGTTTAGGAAATGTTTATGCTGCCATTCCGTTATCTGCTTCTGTGCTGACAAGGAATGAGAGCAGGGCCAACGAGTTGAAGCTGGAAGATATTGAGATAGGAGGTGGTCTCTTGCCCCCTGAGTGGCTAACCAGAGCTAAAGAGCTACTAATGAAAAAGAAAAATTATTTTTCTACTAGTGAACTATATGTGGGCTGTGCAAAAGGTGCAGAACACCAAATAAGAGTAAAGGAGGACTGGCCTTTCAGGGAACGTTCCAGAAGAGTAGCCCCAGGAGACCTGGAAGACTTAAGAAAACATTTGGAAGAATTAAAAGCCGCAGCGATAATTCCAGAGTCAAGAAGTCCATATGCCTCTCCCATTGTTGTCGTCAGGAAAAGAATGGGTCAGTTTGCATGTGTGCTGACTATCATACTCTGAATCAGCGAACCATTCCAGACCAGTACACAACTCCCCAGACTGAAGATGCTCTAAATTGCCTGGTGGCAGTAAGTGGTTCAATGTGCTAGACTTAAGGATTGGATACTATCAAATCCCTATGTACTCAGAAGATAAAGAGAAGAGTGCCTTCATCACCCCTTTGAGATTTTTTGAGTTTGATCACTTACCTCAAGGTTTATCAAATCCACTTGCAACTTTCCAGAGAATCATGGTAAGAACAGTTGGAGACATGCATCTCCTGGAAGTCTTAGTATACCTGGATGACATCATTGTCTTTGGGAGGACCCTAGAGGAACACGAAGAAAGACTGATAAAGGTATTGGACAGGACTGAGAAGGACAGCCTAAAGTTATCATTGGACAAATGCAAGTTCTTCCAACCTTCAGTGACCGATGCGGGACATGTAGTGTCTGCAAATGAAATATCCACATATCTCAGCAAAGCTGAAGTGGTGACATCTTGGCCCAGACCCAAAACTGTCACAGAGCTGCAATCTTTCCTGGGGTTCTGCAGTTACTATAGAAGGTTTGTGGAAGGAATTTTAAAGATAGCAAGACCCCTCAACCATTTGCTCTGAAATGATGAGAAAGCAGATGAAACAGATGAAGATAGCCTTGTGAAAAAGCCTAAGGGACTGAGAGGTTTAAAGAACTCATCAAGATTTGCTGGGCTCCTGAGTGCAAAGAGTCATTTGAACAGCTTAAGTATTGCCTCAAACATGCCCCTGTGCTGGCATATGCTGACTCAACAAAGCCATACACTTTACACGTGGATGCTAGCAGGGATGGCTTAGGAGGAGTCTTTACCAGGAGTATGACAAGAAGCTGATACCTGTGGCTTTTATTAGTTGGAGTTTATTCCCCACAGAAAGAAACTACCCTGCACACAAGTTGGAATTCCTTGCCTTAAAGTGGGCGGTAGTGGACAAGCTGCATGACTATCTCTATGGGGCTAAATTTGAAGTGCAGACTGGCAACAATCCTCTGACATAGATCCAGACTACTGCAAAGCTAGATGCTACCGGCCACAGATGTATGGCATTTCTATGTAACTATAATTTCAGTTTGAAATACTGCCCAGGACACGAAAATGGGGATGCTGATGGGGTGTCCAGAAGACCTCAGGGAGATTTACACCCCGACGATGAATGGGTGGAAATTCCAGCGCCATTGGTGAGAGCTATGTGTCAGATTGCAACCTGCTATCAATACACTGAATGTTAGGCCCGGAAGTTGGGTCTGTCTGCAGCAAGCATACCCCAAGCTTACTGTAATATGGTCATTTTGCAGATTTCATCGCTACCAGCTTTGAGTAACAGTGACCTCAGGAGAGATCAAAGAGAAGACTCTTTAGGTCAGCTGGTGGTAGCTGCTTTAGAGAAGAAACAAGTTAATATGCTTTGCACAGATATTCATCCTCTGGCAAGACTTTTGGCCAAAGAATGGGACAGACTCCTGATACAGAATGGACTAGTGTATAGGAGATCACTTAGTGCACTCGGCAGTGAAAAATGGCAATTGTTGCTTCCTCAGAAGTATAGAGAAGTAGTACTCCAGTCATTGCATGATGAACATGGTCATCTTGGTTATGATAGAACTATGGGTCTGGTACAAGACAGGTTCTTCGGCCATGCATGAAGCAAGATGTTGAGGATTATTGTCATACATGTCTTCTTGCATTCAGAGAAAAACTTTGCCGACCAGAGCTACCTCATTGGGTCAAATGGAAAGTAGTGGACCCATGGAACTGGTCTGTATAGATTTTCTGTCCATTGAACCAGATGAAGGCTGGATCAGTAATGTGCTGGTGGTGACAGACCACCATACCAGGTACGCTCAAGAATTTCCCACTCACGATCAGAAAGCCATTACAGTGGCAAAACTACTAGTTGAGAAGTTCTTTGTACACTATGGCCTGCCAAAAAGAATACACTCTTATCAATGATGTGATTTTGTGAGCAAGCTTGTCCATGAACTACTCACACTGGTGGGAGTCCAAAAAAGCCACACCACTCCTTATCATCCTCAAGGGGATCCTCAGCCTAAGTGTTTTAACAGAACTTTACTAGACATGTTGGGGACACTATCTGCTGAGAAGAAGAGTCAATGGAGTAGACATGTAGCCACAGTGGTACATGCTTACAACAGTACTAAAAATGATGCTACAGGATTCTCGCCTTATTTCCTAATGTTTGGAAGAGAAGCTTGTCTTTCTGTTGACGTCACCTTTGGAGTCACAGCTGATGATATACCAGTGCGATCTCATGGCAGTTATGTGGAGAGATTCAGAAAGAACCTCAGACAGGCTTATGAGCTTGCTGAAAAATCAACAGGACAACGACATCAGCAAAACAAGGCTCACTATAACAAAAGAGTAAAGATGCATGACTTGAAGCCAGAGAACAGAGTTCTTCTGAGAAATTTGGGACTACAAGGAAAGCATAAACTAGCTGATTGCTGGGGACCTGAGATTTACATAATGTGTTCTCAGCTACCTATTATCCCTGTCTACCAAGTTTGCCCTGAGGGAAAAGAAGGACCCATTAAAACCTGACACCGAAACAACTTAATGCCTTTGGCAAAATCAGTGAGACTCATGAATCCGGAACCCAGGATGGCTCAGCGGAAGCCTAACTCAAGGTGATCCAGAAGGCTAAGGCAGGAACTATCCTCTCAAATATTCCAGAGCCTATATTTCCTCCTGCTGAAGGAGAGAAGGACAGTGATGATGACTGGGGTTTCAGTGGGCTTTTTAAAGAGGATGTTCAAGACCCCGTGGGCTGTAATAGGTTCATAGGTTCATACTAGGCTATCTGCCCTAGGGCATTTATAAGCCTAGCCAGAATGTGTTTGGCTTTCACCACCCATTTTAAATTTATTTTGCTATGCCCTTTTTCGAGGTTAGTATACTTTGCCTCTGTCTAACAGTGACACAGAAGTGATACCCGGGGTAAACCTATGATCTCCCATCCACTCATCAAGATTCCTCTTGAAGAGAGTCAATGAGGGACTCTACCTAACCTGGACTGGGATTTTATTCCAGAGTGAAGGGAGCCTCTGGGTTATGAATCTGTCCCTCCAGCATGTCCTATTTATTTCAGTGCTGAGGTTCAAGTCTCTCGAGCACGTAGCTCGATGGGATTTGTATTTTCTGAGGTGCAGCATGTCCATTAATTCCGGGTTGGACATGGCTTTATATGTCAGGCACAGATCGCCTCTGAACAGGCGGTATGCCACTGAGTAGAGCTGGAGTTTCTTTAACCGGGCAGCATATGGCATCTGTTTGAGCCCTTTGATCCTCTTGGTGAGGTACTTTTGGGGTCTTTCCAGTTGCTGCAGGTGTCTGGTAAGGTACATCCCAAAAGGGGCATTGTACTCAATTATGGGCCTGATGAGGGATGAGTAAAGAGGCACAATGACGTCCCTGATCTAGATGTGAATCCCTTCATGATTAGGTGGGCTATATAAAATGTTTTTCTAACCACTTTGGCCACGTGGTTGTCAAATGAGAGATTGCTATCAACTTGGGTCCCCAGGTCCCTAATTACTTCTTCTGTACTTAATGGATTACCACCTATGTGGTAATTTGTGGGCACTTTGGTTTTGCCAAAGGGATGACTATACACTTTTGGCATTTAGCTTGAGGCCATGGCTCTGGCACCAGTTGTCTGTTTCTATGAGGCCTTTTGGAGGATGCTTGTGTCGGCTGGAGAGTCGATTATGGCGCCCAGTTTGCAGTCATCTGAGAACTTGGTCAGCCACAGTCCTTCCATGTTGGCCTGTACCTCCGAGAAATATATACCGAACAAGAGAGGTCCCAGGACTGAGCCTTGTGGGACACCACTTGTAACTGGTTTGGAGTCTGACATGGCTACAGCAATTCTAACCATGTGGGTTCTGTCCTTGAGCCAATTTGCAATCCATCTAGTGACATAGGGGTTTATATTTAAGCTGGTGAGCTTATCTATAATGCCCGAGTGGGGTATTGTATTGAAGGCTTTTGCGAGGTCCAGGTAGGCTGTGTGGACCACCTTCCCCTCGTCAATGGCCTTGGTGACTCTTTCAAAGAAATCAACCAGGTTTAAGAGGCAAGATCTGCCCTTAACAAAGCCAAACTGGGTAGGATCCAGTGTTTGTAGGTCACCAATATCTTTATTTATGAGGTCCATGATGATCCTTTCCATAGCTTTGCAGACCAAGCTAGTCAGGCTTATGGGGCGATAGTTTCCAGGATCCGTTGAAGCACCACCTTTATGGAGAGGGACCACTGTTGCTGTACACCACTCTTTGGGCACATATCCTGTAGTAAGGCTGAGATTGAACAGTAGTTTTATGTTTGGGTTTAGCTCTTCTTGGAGTTCATGTAGGACGCAGCCCGGGACACCGTCTGGTCCCATTGATGCTGTGTTTTTTGCTTTGGAGAGGGCGGCTCTTACCTGACCATCTGAGATGTCAGGGGGGGCAGCACTCTGCTGGGATACATATTTGCCCTTTTGGTGGGGAGGGGGGGGGAGAAGTTTGCGCTGAACCTGTCAGCTAGGATGTTGGCAATGTCTGTGGGTTCGGTGTATTTTTTGTCATTTTGGACTAATTCTGAGCATATCTGGGAATTACCACCCAGGTTCCTAACATAACTAAAGAAAGCTTTGTGATTATCCTTAGTGTCCTGTGCAATTTTTCTCTCGAAGCTGGCCTTAGACAATTTTATGTGTGCCCGTAGTTTTTGCTAATACTGATCAGTGATGCCTTCCCTTTTTGGGATTTTGCTCTATCATTTAGTAGCTTCCTCCTTCTATTGTATAGTTTGTTTATTGCTGGGGTCCACCAGACAGGACGTCTGCCTTTGGAGGATTGGATCTTGGTTTTATTTGGGATCGCATGATCCATGCATTCCTGAAGGTGTTCATAGAATGCATTTATAAAGGATTCTGCAGTCTGGGCCGTATTTTCCACAGGCCCGGGGGCTTTGAAGGATTCCACCTCAGTTTTGAGGAGTGTGAAATTTGTTTTAGAGAAGTTTTTCACTTTGGTTTTCTGGGCAGGGGGTGGGGTCGGGATGTGAATATCCAGTGAGATTAGTATATGGTCTGATCTTACCAGTGATGGATACACTTCTGGTCTGGAGTATAGAGTCCCCATGTTAGTGATGATCAGGTCCAGTATGTTTTCCCCTCTTGTGGGAGTGGTAACAAGGTGTTCCATAGCATTTGAGTTTATAAATTCTAGGAACCTTTGGGCTAGGGTTCTGGAGCTAGAGTAATGCTCCCAGTCTATGTTTGGGTAGTTGAAGTCGCCCAATATAATGGCGTTTGGAGAGACCTTCATATTTTCCAGTGTTCTCAGGAAGGCCGAGTGGGGTTCCTGGGTTTGGGAGGGTGGTCTGTAGCAGGCTATAAACTGGAAGGCAGTTTTACCCACTGTTAGTTGCACATGGATAGTCTCTGATGCTTCGTGCTTTGCCACCAATCTCAATGTAAATGCACCGGACTTCGTTCCTTGTCATTTTGAATAGCCTAGACCTAACAATAGACTAAGTGATGTTTCTGTGCCTCTTACAGAACCTGATACTGATGGAGGCCTGCTATGCAAACTTCAGAAAATAGTGCTGAGGAGATTCATACCATTATGGAAAACTAAAGTGAAGTTATACAAGAGGAGATCTTAGAAGTAGACAATAGTCCCCATGTTGGTGATGATCAGGTCCAGTATGTTTTCCCCTCTTGTGGGAGTGGTAACAAGGTGTTCCATAGCATTTGAGTTTATAAATTCTAGGAACCTTTGGGCTAGGGTGCTGGAGCTAGAGTAATGCTCCCAGTCTATGTTTGGGTAGTTGAAGTCGCCCAATATAATGGTGTTTGGAGAGACCTTCATATTTTTCAGTGTTCTCAGGAAGGCTGAGTGGGGTTCCTGGGTTTGGGAGGGTGGTCTGTAGCAGGCTATAAACTGGAAGGCAGTTTTACCCACTGTTAGTTGCACATGGATAGTCTCTGATGCTTCGTGCTTTGCCACCAATCTCAATGTAAATGCACCGGACTTCGTTCCTTGTCATTTTGAATAGCCTAGACCTAACAATAGACTAAGTGATGTTTCTGTGCCTCTTACAGAACCTGATACTGATGGAGGCCTGCTATGCAAACTTCAGAAAATAGTGCTGAGGACATTCATACAATTATGGAAAACTAAAGTGAAGTTATACAAGAGGAGATCTTAGAAGTAGACAATATGCCTACTGAAGAACTAGATATTGAATATGATGTGAGTGACAAACCTTCTGAGCAAAATTTCTTAGCCGTGTCTTCCGAACCAAAACTGCAGAGACTGATTTGGCCACCACAGAGACTTACCTATAACAGTGTGGGACATAGTACACAGGAACCTGTGACCACAGCTCATCAGAGGGTCTGCGCTCATAATCCCTATGCCTCCTACTCCACTGGTGACACCCCATCCCAATTTGAGCATAAGGCTGATTACCCTTGGTGGAATGTACCTTTTGAATGCAAAAATATTGTTCAGTTGATGCATTAGTGTTTGTAAATATTTTCTGCTAATCTACCTTTGACTTGGGGGGACCCAAGATTTTCATGTGGGAGAGAGTGTAGCTCCCACTGTATTTCATTGTGGAAGTAATAGACTGTAGTGTTCCATTACACCACAAGGTGGAGCTCCTTTTCAGGAATATAAAAGACAATTTCAAAAGTGAAAGAGGAGTCTGGAATACTAGCTGAAGGAGGGAAGACTGAAACACAAGCTGAAGGGGAAAAGGGCCTTGCAGCATGACTGGATTTTCTTTTCTAGTGCTTTGGGACAGGGAGTGAAGTAGCAGTTTGTGTCTGTCTCTGGCTGAAATCCTGGATGATGATATTTTGTGGAATCAGGAGCGAAGTCTGAAACCAGTAGTTCCACACCTGCTATAATTCAGCAAGAAAAGGAGTTCCCTTGGGCCTAGTACCGAGAAACCATAGATGATTACCAGAGTTCTGGTAGGTAATTTTCTACATTTCTCATCAGAGGAACCATGGTGCCTGGTCACTAGAATTTTCTCGGAGTGGTGAGAGGCTCTGGCCATCATTTTATATTTTTATAAGATTGTGGTTTCCCCTCCTAAATGCTTTGTGGATTACAAATAACTGGGATCCATATGAGTTCCAACTTGGGCCCCATTATGCCGGCAGCAAGACTGTAAGTAGTCACTGGCAAGTGAACAGTGTATAATAGAGTGTTTCACAGTGGGTCTGTTTAGAATTGACCAAGGTCGTATAGGGTGTTAGTACTGCTAAATGACATTGCATTCTCTCATATTTGTATTGTTGCACTATAAATCTTTATTGTTCAATGATAATGCATTTTGCCATGTTAGTACTGCTGCCTTAAAGAATCTTTACTGCTCAATGGCATTGCATTTTCTCATATTTGTATTGTTGCATTATAACTCCTCATTGTTCAATGACATTGCATTTTGCTTGTGTTAGTACTGCTGCCTTCAAGAATTTTGCTGCTCAATGACATTGCATTTTCTCATATCTGTATTGTTGCATTATGTCTCTTTTTATTGCTTAATGACATTGCATTTATTCCCATGTTTGTATTCTGCATTATAAAGCTTTACTGCTCATTGATATGGCCTTCTTTGTGCATGTTTGATTGTCAAGACCTTCTTCTGTTGAGTTCTGTGGAAGAGGGTGAATGTATGTTTTCATTGCATGCATATCTCAACTTGCCTTATCACTAACTGGTGCACAGTTGAAATAAGTTGTTTATAGTTGTGCTATTTTTTTGAACTAGGTGTGTCACCTAGAATAAAATCTGTCCCTCTTGCCACCTTGGTGTGCTGGGCCTAATATGGGTGTCACCAGAGTCAGATAGGAATGAACCCATATCTCTGCAGCTACACCTGCGGGTCCGCTACATTTCAATCCTCAAATCATTCCAGTGAATTGCCAGAAAAATACAAATCTTATGAGGAACAGACCAAAAATATGAGCTAAAAATCTGGACATTCTGTGAATATCTGGACAGTTGAGATGTATGCTGATGATGCCCATCAGAAATGCACACACACCTACTGAAGAATGCCATATTGAGGCACATGCTCAGACCAGAAATATCACAGAGTGTGTGTTTGGGCTGCTGAAGTTGTTGTTTCAGTGCCTAGATAATCTGGGGGAGCCCTGCAGTACAATCCATGTATATGTACAGGAAGCTTCACTATCTGTGCCATGCTTCACAACATCATCCTGAGAAAGCAGTTTCAGTAGGATCAACAAGGGGAAGGGGCACACATCCTACCACTAATGGCAAGGTCACCACAGCCACATGCAGATAATGAGGAGTTGGGGGGAACCAGCAGCAGCTGTGGGTTTAGGCAGATGTAGGCCTGCTCAATATACCCTTGCACTGGCTGAGAGGCAACACATAGCACACTTACTTACCAACTAACAGGCTTAAATTTTCATCCTACACACATACATATAGTAACATTGATGCCAGGCAATAGATGGCATATCCTTGCATGTTGTTACTTGGTAATGTAAGCAAGTAAAAGGTGAGTGATTTGTACAGAAATGACTTTAACATGTGATAGCAGAGTCCCATATGAATAGATGTGTCCTCTATCAACTAGTAGGCCACAGGCATCAAAGATTCACACATTCATACCTCTCAGAAGTATTGATGGTCACCAAATGTCCACAGTTTGGCTTCATACTTCTGTATTGGAAAATCATTAATGAGAGAAGTTAGAAAGTAATGATACACATTTCAGTTTCAGACTTCACAACCCTCAGAAAATGATTAAAAATACTGATGCAAAAATGTTTTGATTCTATCAACTGTCTAACTTTCCAAGACCAAAATGTGTCAAAATTACAATCAGCAAAACAACATTACAAATGCAGATATAGTAAGCACTAAGTCACCCTGAGCATCAGACACAAATGTTATGTATCCCTGAATCCAAAATATAGAAAACAAGGACATGGCACAGTTATAATCACTTCTGCAGGGTGTTGTGCTTGTGTGTGGGGGGGGGACAGGAAGCTTAGGCTGACATAAAATGTCAGTGAGTGCGTGTGACTGAGAAAGAGAAGCATGCAGACATTCAAATAAAGTAACAAATGGCCAGTGAGATAAAATAAACTTTAAATTTCACAGCTGAACCATGTAACTGTGTGTGTGTGTGTGTGTGTGTGTGTGTGTGTGTGTGTGTGTGTGTGTGTGTGTGTGTGTGTGTGTGTGTGTGCGTGTGTGCGTGTGTGCGTGTGTGCGTGTGCGTGTGTGCGTGTGTGTGTGTGTGTGCGTGTGTGTGTGTGTATGTGAGTGTGTGTGTGTGCGTGTCTGTATGAGCCCTCCATGTGAAACTGGTGTGTGAGTGTCTGCAGGAACACAGCCAAGCTCTGTGCTTGCTGTAGATCATGTTCTTGGACAGGTATGAACCGTGTATGGTAGAGGTGGCAGTTTATCATTGTTGTAACCAACCATAAGAACTGTCTCTGCCGGAGTTGTACTGGCACATCCATGCCCATGGTCAGATGCACTGCTGGTACCTGAACATAGCTGATGTCTGCTGGATGAGCTCTCCTAATGAGAACACCTAGGACCATGACCTTATGGCCTGCCACATCGGGGTGTGGACACCTTAGCCACTGATAGAGCAGTGGAAGTACTGCCAATATGGGAGCATGATCAGGCATGGCCACATTGGCTAACATCAGATGATGTGGCTGACCTATGCCTACATGGATGCTGTCCCCCTTCCAGCAGATGTTCCATTACAGACACCACCCATTCTAATGTGTCATTCATCCAATCCATTGAATCTGCAACATGGTGGAGTCAGTCATGCATGTCAGCCTGTGCCACATCTACAACCTGAAGCATTTTTCTGGAGGATCTATTAGAACATGCCTGCACCTCCATGACAGCCCTAAACATAGGATGAGTAGCACGGGATATCAGGTGGGGGATGGACAGCAGGCCTGCTCCGAGCACCTCTAACAACCCTCCTGCCTGGCACCTTGCCTACACTCTGGCTATGGCCAGAGTTTTAGGGACTGAAGTCACAGTAACCACACTTCTCTAATCGAGTGTCCACCTGTCCAATATCTGAGGGCTCACTGGAATGAGTTGGCATAGGCCTACTTGCTGTGTCTGATGGAATTACAGGGGATGGCTGAATGTCAACTTCTGTGTCAAATTTAACCTCTGCACCTCCCCGACTCTGCCTCTGTTTGGCTACCATCATCATCAGAGTCTGCCGATACTCTGACATCAGGTGGTAAGAGTCCTACACTTCCACGGTCAGGATCACGTGTGATAATAAGCAACAAACACAGGAAAGAAATTAATACCTACACTACTATACTCCAATATATGCTAACAAACTAACAGTGGTGCCACTACTGCAGACAGTACAGCAATACACACTACAGTCCTGACAACAACATTATACATATGGATAAAATAAATATTTCTTTGAACTGGTCATCAGTACTGACATAAAAATGTTTAGCTTACCATGTGCAGATGATGCTTTGCTTCCTATGGATGATGGTCCTGGAAGAAGTTAAGCAAAAGGTAAGGAAACCATCATCACAATTAAAAGTAACACAGGGGGTAAAAATGTTTGCCCTTTATATGTCCATTAACAATACTTTTAACAAGAACTTGAATGAGACATCCACCCTAAGCTGATGTGTAATCAACTAGAATGTGTTAACTGCATTAATCTACAACTATCCCCAAACAAATTTAATGTTAAACAGTGTGACGTCCCTCCACTGGCCCAGTAATTAAGGAGCTTCAACCCCCCACCACTAGCACCAGTGGGAGACATACACATTGGGAGGATGACAAGTACACACACAGTAAAGTACAATTTCCTTTAAGAGCACACAGTGATCACAGTTAATCTGGGGCTGGTTTCTGCCTCTTTCTCCAGATCCCCAATGAGACTCCCCACTGGCACAGCTATAGGGTTAAGATCTCAGCTGAATGGCTAAGCTAAGACCTCCAGCACAATCTCTGTCCAACCAGTGCTTCGTGTCCCTGCCCAAGTAGCTGACACACACACACACACACACACACACACACACACACACACACACACACACACACACACACACACATACACACACACACACACACACACACACACACACACACACACACACACACACACACACACACACACACACACACTTTGAGATTTGACTTGTATACAAACCCACAGACACTCCTGGGGAAGGCTGCCACAGGTTTACTAGCTATGCCCCCTTCTGCCCAGACTACAAGGTAGTTATCACTGCCACCATCCAGCGCTTATCAACTACTTTTAGGGCCCTTAGCAAAGGGTGTCCAATCTTACTCTGTAATGTTATTATTATCCAAATGGTAAGTGTGACCAAGGCCAAGGCTATTTAGGAGTGGCCTATACAGTCTCACCAGATACATATGCAAGTATTCTAAGATCTTAACTATCTCTAAACAAACCAGCCACAGTAAAAGGTTTAAATATATTTAATAATCAATAATAAAATAACAGCACAATACTCAAAAACTCAACACAGTGACTACAGAGTTCAGAATCACAGGAAATATTTTAAAGCAACATTGCAGGGCAGTCTAAAATAAATATGGAAAACATCTAAACTAATCTTTACTATATTCCTATCTATATCTAAGAGAAATCACTTTTCCCTAGTTACTTGCTATTAGCAAGATGCAAGCAGAAGTGTTGATGAGTGGGATGTTTCCAGGTACAAAGACAAATACAAAATGCACAGACCCACTTTCTGAGATAGTTCTTAAATTAATAATGCACATTACTGCTGGGTTAGCTAAGATGACATCACTCTTTGTCACCTGCCTTCAGTTCCTACGCTAACAGAAACTTAGAATTTAGCACCTCTGTGTCAGAGGTACATATATGTCAGAAGTTTGCCTAGAACTGGAAGTTGTAAAACAGTTAAACACTTTTACATTTGAATCCTAATAATTATTTATGTTTCAAGACAATAAGAAAACTTCCAACTCTAGACATTGTGTCTGTTCTGAGCTGAAACAGAGATAACAGAATCGTAAAACAATTTCCACTTATTTTCTTGGGGTTTTGCAAGTTAACTCTGTATGTTCCAACGTCTAGCATTAAAACACACATCTGCACAAGTATATAGTTTATACACATTTCTGCTCTTTTCCAGCAGGGTACACTGTGGTTACATTCTCGAAGCTCAGTACACAACACACAGTTCAACACACAATTCTGCACCAGTAGTTTAATATACACATAATATATAGTTCTCTTACATTTGTAAGACAAGCCTATGGATCACATTAATATTCACAAATGACATATGATTACTTACAAAATTCTAGATAGCTGGGCTGGCAGTGTCACATTTTTATATAAATCATATTAATATTTTCAAGTGAGATATAATTATATACAAAATTCTAGCTAGCTAGGCTGGCAGCATTTCAGTTTGTCACAACAGAACTTAAGTGTTGATGTCAATATTTTACTATACAACAAGTATTTAACAACTGAGATAGGAAAGCCTACCTGAAAGCTCCTCCTGGGACATACTTGTCCTCCCTGAAACAGTAGCACCATCAATGACATGCTGCTGTGCACTTTCCAGTGAGCTGTCTGGATCTCTGACAGTGGACAGGAACTCTTTATTTGCTGTTAGTGGTGGCGCTGTAGCAGCCCCTCCCCAGTAGCCATCCATTCATGAGCCACTGCAGCTGTTCTCCTCCATGCAGATGAAATCATGTCAGGGGTCCTATGGAGCACCTGATCAAATGTCCTGTTCTAGCTTCCTACTGTGTTCACATCAACAACTATCTGCTGCCAAATTTACATTCTGCCAGATATATCAACACATCCCCTATTAGGCACAATGACACCTAAATGCTTCTACAATGCCTTCATTTTATTAAGTCAGTGAAGGGAGGGAGGTTTGGGGAATGGGATGCCTGAGTGCCATACCAAAGAAGGATAATACACATAAGTACACATAAATAAAAGTCCTGTTTTGGTACAATGAAAATGAAAAAACAGGGAAAGACGAACTCTGAATCCAAAAAACAAAAGGCAGGAACCACAAAACAGCTCCAAATAGTAAAAAAGTTTAATCCGATTAAGTGCTTTTCATTTGTTACCATGTACAAACTTCTTCAGATAAAAAAGCCTCACAAAGAAGTGGTTTAAATAATCAGTTAATTAACTCTCAATTAATCAGTTATGACACTTAAAAAAATAGTAACCTATTAAATACACCAAGAACATTTTAGACACTGAGTGCATTTAAAATCCAGTGAAAAACACCGCTATACTGAAGTGAGTCAAGTATAAACATTTCTTGATGCAACAAGGAAAAAATATATAAAATATAAAAAAGACTGTTTTTAACAATAAAATTATGTAAAGAACCATTAAAAATAGTGAACTCTGTGAGTTTAAGCTATTACCTTCGTATAAAATACTATGACCTCTGAGTAAGTTTATAACATCTAGAAAATTTCATCTAGTGAGACTCTTAAGCTTGAGGACACTGCTGATTGAACACCCTTCATTCAAACCTGGCACATTGTATGCATTTAATCTAATCTGCCATCCCAACTCTAATTCTTCTAACTTTAAAGAGATTGGGCCACCTCTAGGGTTCTGAAACACTTGATCAATAATGAGAAATTTGAAAGTATGATCAGGGTGTAGTGAAGTGTGTTTAGCTCGTGCATTCCCAAGCTTCTGTTTTCTAATAGCATAGATGTGTTCATAAATACGGTCACAAAGACGCCTCTCAGTCTTGCCTATGTAGTAGGATGGACAAGATTGGCACTGAGCTAAATAGATGACCATTCTAGAGTTACAGTTCACTCTAACCCTCAAAGTATACTGGTGGTCTTGAATTTTGAATATATTTGATTCAATAACATATTGGCAGTAACTACAGGCTTGACATTTGTACATACCAGGTGTCCTAACTCTTACTAAAGTACAATGCAAGACACAATTTCCTCACTATAGACGTCAAAGACCTGTATACGTGTATTCCACATGACATAGCACTGGATTGGGTTGACCAAATATTAAGGTTTTATGGTAGCACTAGTAACGAGTTGGACATTGTTCACGAATTGTTGGACTTGATTTTAGGCAATGATTTATTCATGTTTGGAGGTCATTTTTACCTCCAGAAGGTCGGGATAGCTATGGGCTCTCCTTGTGGTGCTAGTGTTGCTAACATGGTCATGGCTCACTGGGAACATCTTTTTGTGTTCAATAATTGCAAATTTAAAGACAACATCATTTTTTACACCTGCTATTTGGACGATATTTTTATTTTATTTGACGGTGACCACACCAGTAGTCAGTCACTAGTTGATTACTTCAATGACACCACACAATTTTTGAAGTTAACTTCTACTTTCCACACTGAATCCATCCCATACCTCGACATTTTACTATTTAAGGACTACCTTACCCAGAAGTTTATATCCACTATTTACAGGAAATCTACTTATTCCAACTCTTTTTTTACACTTATCCAGCTGTCACCCATTCCATCAGAAACAAGCAATAGTTAAAGGTCAATTGGTCAGGGCTGCCCATATCATAACACTAGATAAAGACTTTCACGCTGAATGCAGACACTTGAGGAGTATGTTTTTACACCGTGGGTACCCCGACCACATGCTCAACGCAATTATCGAAGAAGTGACGGTCAAACACTCAAACCACTTTTATAGACCAATCCTGGAAAGTGTGTCCATCCTACACAATGAAACAGACAATTTTTGCTCCCAATCTGTGGTTACTTCTAATGTTCCACAGCAACCTGGGACACTGTGTGCCACCTTTATCACAACTTATTACTCTAATAGTAAGGACTGTTTTCAGGTCCTGTGTAAAAACTGGGCACTATTTAAGAGTGACAATAATGTCTATCGGAAGTTAGGTGACCAGCCTGTGGTAGTATACAAAAAAGCTAAGAACCTTAAAGCTTTCTTGGAGCACCAGGCAACAGGACAAGTTAGGACACCTGGTATGTTCAAATGTCAAGCCTGTAGTTACTACCAATATGTTATTGAATCTAATAGATTCAAAATTCATAACCACCAGTATACTTTGAGGGTTAGAGTGAACTGTAACTCTAGAATGGTAATCTATTTAGATCAGTGCCAATCTTGTCCAACTACTATGTAGGCAAAGCTGAGAGGCAATTTCATGACCGTATTTACGAACACATCTATGCTATTAGAAAACAGAAGCTTGAGAATGCACTAGCTAAACACACTTCACTACACCCTGATCATACTTTCAAATTTCTCATTATTGATCAAGTGTTTCAGAACCCTAGAGGTGGCCCAATCCCTTTAAAGTTAGAAGAACTAGAGTTGGGATGGCAGATTAGATTAAACACATACAATGTGCCAGGTTTGAATGAAGGGTGTTCAATCAGCAGTGTCCTCAAGCTTAAGAGTCTCACTAGATGAAATTTTCTAGATGTTTTAAACTTACTCAGAGGTCATAGTATTTTATACGAAGGTAATAGCTTAAACTCACAGAGTTTACTATTTTTAACAGTTCTTTACTTAATTTCATTGTTAAAAACAGTCTTTTTTATATTTTATATATTTTTTCCTTGTTGCATCAAGATATGTTTATACTTGACTCATTTCAGTATAGCGGTGTTTTTCACTGGTTTTTAAATGCACTCAGTGTCTGAAATGTTCCTGGTGTATTTAATAGGTTACTATTTTTTAAGTGTCATAATTGATTAATTGAGAGTTAATTAACTGATTATTTAAACTACTTCTTTGTGAGGCTTTTTTATCTGAAGAAGTTTGTACATGGTAACAAAAGAAAAGCGCTTAATCGGATTAAACTTTTTTACTATTTGGTGCTGTTTCGTGGTTCCTGCCTTTTGTTTTCTGTTTTGGTACAACACATAAGAGGTAGCATTTCACTATCACCAATTGGAGAAACATAAAACAGTCAAGATATTCAAATATAAAAAATGAATTGTGTGTTGTAACATGTTACAGTCATAGACAAGGCAAGGTTGGAGCCAAAAATAAGGAGAGCAACAGTAGCAAAAACCATGTCTGTGCTTAAACAGAAATGCAACTTTGCTCCCCCACCCCCAAAACAATAGGCAAATGACAGATTTTGCTAACAAACCATCAGTGAAATGCTACAAGTGCTATCAAATAAACTGTCCCTGAAACGTGTACTAATTTAACATAGAACATTTCATTGTAAGCTATTGGCAGTAATGTCTACCTATAGTTACCATTAATCTAGAGGTGTGTATGGTCCATCATAGAAGGCTAAAACCCCTGTGTCACTGAAAATATAGGATAGTTACATTTCATGGAAATAACAATGGAAGAGTGTACAGAGAAAAACAGTTGCAACATTAACACTTACAATGACAGTTAATAAGGCTGCACATCTGAGAAAGTGAAATATCCTGGCAAACATGCCCATGCCATCAGTAAACTTTTGGGAAATGCATAAAGATAAAATTAGCATTTGCTAATGCATATATATATATATATATATATATATATATATATATATATATATATATATATATATATATATATATACAGATGTTTTGCTGACATTTCAGCATATGCAGTATATAGCTGAAAAATGAAAGCAAACCTTATCAAGATCAGTAGTCTTCTGTGCAGATAAATCCCTAAGTAATCTGTGTTATCCATATGAAGAAGTCTCCTCACCTTCAAGTGTCCTAGCTTCATGCTTCCCTTTTTATGCTGGAGATTCAGAGCTGTGAGTATGGTGAATATGCAAATGAGGTGTGAACTCATTAGAACTGCTGAATTCCAAACACTTGGCTCCATGTAGCACATCTAAACATAGTGCAGGCACTCCCTTGTGTTTGTTGCTACTCAATTGCAATGGTGAATGATTACTGGTAGGGAGAAGGAAAACACAACAGCAATTCAGACTCCCCTACCTCTAATAGGTGTGCCAGCCAGGTTAGACTTACAAAGTATAGAAGTAATTGTATCAGGGTTTTAAATGTAAGTAAGCAGCACATATTTCACAGCTTCTGTTCAGTAACATCCAACCTCCCCTTCATTTGTTGACAGCTGCATATTATTGCCACTTAATTTCCTCACACATTTTAAGGACAAAGATACAGAATGTCTTACAGACTGCAAGTCTCAGATTACAGGTCAGATAAGACAAGAATAAGCCACAATTACAGAGAGATAAGACAACTGCATTTATGGATTTATGCAACCAATAGTCATAAATCATTGTGTGATCACTCAGTGCACTACATCTGAAATTAATACATGTACAAGCAACTGTTATATGTTTTGTTAGTACTGTGTATGATGTTGCAGTTGGTTGTATACATAATGATTTTAGTTTTCTTTTACAAAACTGTTTGTGCCGCAAAGAGGGATACAACACTCTTACTGTGCTTTGAAGGTTCATTGTAGTGAGACCTGTGTAAAAATATTTAATTCGTATCCACATACATTTTGTAGTGTTGTTTATTTAATAGATTTCTTTTCATTTCAACTATTTGAGTGGCTTAGCACAAACAAGGCAAAAGGAGAAACACAATTGATGTCAGGTTTAGCTGTGCTTATTTTGTTTGCATGATGCTTAGCAGTGCAGAAACCTGGACTAGTCGACCATGCAGAAAGCAGACAGAACACCTGCAGACAGAGCATAGACAGTGAAAATGTCAAAAAGGTTACATGATTGCAGTTTTTGCTTTCCATCACGCAATGCCACTAAGCGACATTGCGCAACAGTTAGCAAGTTTCCCCAGCACCTGCAGCCATCGAACACCTGCAGCCAGGACACAGACAGTCAACAATTTAAAATGGATACATTGTATTAATTCTGTTGGGCACTGTGCAAACATGCTAAGCAGCATTGCATGGCAGTTAATACACAGAACTTAAGAATTAATATAGAATTATGCAACTATCATTTAACTATTTCTGTGGCAGCAGGTGTACGTGTAGAGCTATAATGCAGATGGTCCTGGGTTCTAATACAGGGAATGCAACATATTTTTACTGTTGTGATAGTCCAGCTTAAAGTAATGAACACACAAATATACAAGTGTAATTTTAATATTCTTTTGGCAACAGGTGTAAGTTTAGGGCTGCCATACATATGGTCCTGGGTTCTAATACAGAAAATTCCAGATGTTTTTACTGTTGCCCCATTTCACATTATATTTAATCTCACTTGTAACACTTTAGACATAATCATAAATACCGGAGCTAATATGTATTATATGTATGATGGATAGGACACTCTTACTGTGTTTACAGATGTATGACATTCTTTAGCTATGTTAGAAACCTGGGAGGAAACTCCCAGATATGCTCAGAACTAGTTCAAAATGATGTGAAGATTACTGATCCTACGGACATTGCCAACATACTGGCTGACAGGTTCAGTGCAAACTTCTCCCCCCCCTCCCCCCCTAAAGGAGAGATATCTATACCAAATGATTGCAGCCCCCCAAACATCTCCAACGCCCAAGTGAGAACTGCTCTCTCCAAAGCAAAAAACACAGCATCCATGGGACCTGATGGTGTCCCCGGCTGTGTGCTCCACGAACTCAATGAGGAATTAAACCCACAGCTAGGACAGCTGTTTAATCAGAGCCTTACCTCTGGATCGTGCCAGGAGTGGCGCACTGCAACTGTGGTCCCACTTCACAAAGGCGGTGCCTCCACCGACCCTGGAAATTACCGGCCCATTAGCTTGACAAGCCTTATCTGCAAAGCCATGGAGAGGATCATAATGGACCTCATAAATAAAGACATAGGGAATTTGCAGACTTTGGATCCAACCCAGTTTGGCTTTGTCAAAGGCAGATCATGCCTTTTAAACTTGGTTGACTTTTGAAACAGTCACCAAAGCCATTGATGAGGAAAGGCAGTCCATACAGCCTACCTCGATCTGGCGAAGGCCTTGATACAATACCCCACTCGGGTATCATTGAAAAACTCATCAGCTTAAATATTAACCCATACATCACAAGATGGGTTGCAAACTGGCTGAGTGACAGAACCCACAGGGTCAGAGTTGCTGGCGCCATGTCAGACTCAAAGCCTGTCACAAGTGGTGTCCCACAGGGCTCAGTCCTAGGCCCACTCTTGTTTGGCATCTACTTCTCCGAAGTACAAGCAAACACAGGAGGGTTATGGCTGACAAAGTTTGCAGATGACTGCAAACTGGGCGACATAGTAGAAAACACATCTGACACAGATATCCTTCAGAAGGGTCTCACAGAAACGGATAACTGGTGCCAGAGCCATGGCCTAAAGTTAAATGCCAAAAAATGCATAGTCATACCCTTCGGGAAAAACAAGGTTACCCTAGCTACCAAATAGGTGGCAATCCACTGAGCACAGAAGAAGTTATCAGGGACCTGGGGACCCAGGTTGATAGTAGTCTGTCATTCGACACCCATGTAGCTAAAGTAGTTAGGAAGACCTTCTACATTGCCCACCTTATCATGAAGGGATTCTCATCTAGATCAAGGGAGGTCATTGTCTCCCTCTACTCATCACTCATCAGACCAATGATTGAGTACAATGCCCCATTCGGAATGTATCTGACCCGACACTTGCAGCATCTGGAGAGGCCACAAAAATTCCTCACCAAAAGGATAAAGGGTCTCAAAAATCTGTCCTATGCTGCCCGACTGAAAGAACTCCAGCTCTATTCAGTCGCTTACCGCTTGCTCAGAGGTGACCTTTGCCTAACATACAAGGCCATGTCAAACCCAGATTTGATAAATATGCTTCACCTCAAAAAATCTAGATCCATCAGAGCCACAAGGGCAGGAGACTTAAACCTCGACACGGCTATTAATAGGACGTGCTGGAGGGATAGATTCATCACCCAAAGACTCCCTATGCTGTGGAACAAAATCCCAGTATATGTGAGGCAGAGCACCTCGCTGGCCTTGTTCAAGAGAAATCTTGACCAATGGATGGGAGATCGCAGATATACCCCAGGGATTACCTCAGTGTCACTGCTCGACAGAGGCACAGCAAAATAATGGGTATAGTTCCCCATACTAAAGGGGTGGCGTAAGCCACAAAACTATGGGCTAGGCTTGTAAATGCCCTTGGGCAGATAGCCTAGTATGAACCTATGAACCTATGAACCTATGACTGGGAATATGGTGTCTATGTTTGTTTAAGTATAATTTTGCTATTTAGACTTAGATGGCCTTCACACTTAAATAAGACACATACAAAAATTAATCTATATAGAATGACCTTGTCAGTTCACACACCTGCATGGTTAACATCTCAGATTGTCATCTGTATTAATGAATGATTCATGGCTATGTCTGAGAAGCACTTCTTCTGTGACAAAGATGGAAAATCACAGTTGTGGGAAAAAATGGTTTGCCCCTTATGGATAAGCTGGAATCCCACACTGTAAAAATCTGTTTTATCAGTGTATAAAGCAAAACCAAAAATGTGTCAGGTCATGAAATTTATACCTGCCAGTGCATGCCTGCAAAGTTAAATTACCTAACAGTTACAGCAGCAGCAGACAACACCTGAAAGTATTGTCAAGTGTCAGATTACCCTTCCAATTTCAAAAATTGCTTTCCTCCCTGCTTGGCACTATTGCTCATTGCTTAACATTGCGCAAACACATTTGGCATCATTGCTCGGGTTTACACTACAAGTAAATGTGATAATAACAGTTGACAGGAAATCATCATTCAACATTGCTCTGGTTTTGGGATTAGACGTGTTTGGCATTAGAGGAGAAGATGTCCAATTTAGGGAGTAGAGGTGGGGTGTTCAGCAGACCAGAATTTTTATTGGACTGTTGGTAAAGCACCGCAACTAAAGGCTTCTGGGGGAAACTACTCTGGCTCTTAGTACAAGTTTGAGGCTTGGAATAGTATGGCCAATACTGTATCCAGTGTGACTGGCATTCCACTTACCAGAAAATAGTGCTGGCACCATTTCAGTGACCTAAAAAGGTGCAAGAGGGATACACTTAATGAGGAGTTGGATGGGTTTCATACTACTGGCATCCCACAGTTGTGTAATTATGCTAATAAAGAGATTTTATAATACATAGAAAGTTATATATAGCCAAGACTGGTATGCGTAATGCTTTTTGGTTCTTTTCTTTTCTTTTCACAGCTAATCCTGAAATTGAGCTGAATCAGCAGGCTCATGCCAATCATTTGGAGAGACTGATGGAAACAAGTGGTGTGTATGCAGCACAAGAGAAGTATCATTGTAGCTTTAAAAGTTAAAGAGAGATTTTTTTGTTTTCTATATAGTAGTAGCAAACTCAGCATGCATATCCTAACTGTAAAAGCAAGTATGCATGCATATGTCTGAGGCACAAACCAACTTTAGGAGTCAAGTGTAAGACTGTAGTCAAAGATTGTCGGTTCAAATATCACTAGTAACAACTATACAATACTGCATTTCTTAATAATATTACACAAATTAAACTCTACCTCAATGGTTCTTTTGAGCTTTTTTTCTTAAAAGTTGTCTCAGGTTTCAACTTTCTGTTACCTAAGAAGTTGTGAGTGTTTCTGCTATTTCACACTGAGCTAATTGAAGGAAGGACACTGAGCAAACTCAGATCTATAATATATAACATTAAGTATCCTGTTTTTTTGCTTATTTTTTTTAGTTATTTATATCACTTTGTGTACTGTATATATTTCTAGCTAGTTTCACTGTGTGTGAGGTATTAACTGGAAATTGTCCACTTTTATTAAGCATCTGTTGGGTTGTTCATAGGTTCATAGGTTCATACTAGGCTATCTGCCCTAGGGCATTTATAAGCCTAACCAGAGTGTGTTTGGCTTTCACCACCCATTTTAAATTAATTTTGCTATGCCCTTTTTCGAGGTTAGTATACTGTGCCTCTGTCTAACAGTGCACAGAAGTGATACCCGGGGTAAACCTACGATCCCCCATCCACTCATCAAGATTCCTCTTGAAGAGAGTCAATGAGGGACTCTGCCTAACCTGGACTGGGATTTTATTCCAGAGTGAAGGGAGCCTCTGGGTTATGAATCTGTCCCTCCAGCATGTCCTATTTATTTCAGTGCTGAGGTTCAAGTCTCTCAAGCGCGTAGCTCGATGGGATTTGGATTTTCTGAGGTGCAGTATGTCCATTAATTCCAGGTTGGACTTGGCTTTATACGTCAGGCACAGATCGCCTCTGAGCAGGCGGTATGCCACTGAGTAGAGCTGGAGTTTCTTTAACCGGGCAGCATATGGCATCTGTTTGAGCCCTTTGATCCTCTTGGTGAGGTACTTTTGGGGTCTTTCCAGTTGCTGCAGGTGTCTGGTAAGGTACATCCCAAAAGGGGCATTGCACTCAATTATGGCCTGATGAGGGATGAGTAAAGAGGCACGATGACCTCCCCTGATCTAGATGTGAATCCCTTCATGATTAGATGGGCTATATAAAATGTTTTTCTAACCACTTTGGCCACGTGGTTGTCAAATGAGAGATTGCTATCAACTTGGGTCCCCAGGTCCCTAATTACTTCTTCTGTACTTAATGGATTACCACCTATGTGGTAATTTGTGGGCACTTTGTTTTTGCCAAAGGGGATGACTATACACTTTTTGGCATTTAGCTTGAGGCCATGGCTCTGGCACCAGTTGTCTGTTTTTATGAGGCCCTTTTGGAGAATGCTTGTGTCGGCTGGAGAGTCAATTATAGCACCCAGTTTGCAGTAATCTGCAAACTTGGTCAGCCACAGTCCTTCCGTGTTGGCGTGTACCTCCGAGAAATATATACCAAACAGGAGAGGTCTTAGGACTGAGCCTTGTGGGATGCCACTTGTAACTGGTTTGGAGTCTGACATGGGGCCAGCAAGTCTAACCATGTGGGTTCTGTCCTTGAGCCAGTTTGCAACCCATCTAGTGACATAGGGGGTTATATTTAAGCTGGGGAGCTTATCTATAATGCCTGAGTGGGGTATTGTATCGAAGGCTTTTGCAAGGTCCAGGTAGGCTGTGTGGACCACCTTCCCCTCGTCAATGGCCTTGGTGACTGTTTCAAAAAAATTGACCAGGTTTAAGAGGCAGGATCTGCCCTTAACAAAGCCGAACTGGATAGGATCCAGTGTCTGTAGGTCCACAATATCTTTTTTATGAGGTCCATGATGATCCTTTCCATAGCTTTGCAGACCAAGCTAGTCAGGCTTATGGGGCGATAGTTTCCAGGATCTGTTGAGGCACCACCTTTGTGGAGAGGGAACCACTGTTGCTGTATGCCACTCTTTGGGTACATATCCTGTGGTAAGGCTGAGGTTGAACAGTAGTTTTATGTTTGGGTTTAGCTCTTCTTGGAGTTCATGTAGGACGCAGCCCGGGACACCGTCTGGTCCCATTGATGCTGTGTTTTTTGCTTTGGAGAGGGAGGCTCTTAACTGAGCATCTGAGATGTCAGGGGGGCAGCACTCTGCTGGGATAGATATTTGCCCTTTTGGTGGGGAGGGGGGGGCTTGCGCTGAACCTGTCAGCTAGGATGTTGGCAATGTCTGTGGTTCAGTGTATTTTTTGTCATTTTGGACTAATACTGAGCATATCTGGGAATTCCCACCCAGGTTCCTAACATAACTAAAGAAAGCCTTGTGATTATCCTTAGTGTCCTGTGCAATTTTTCTCTCGAAGCTGGCCTTAGACGATTTTATGAGTGCCCATAGTTTTTTGCTAACACTGATCAGAGATGCCTTCCCTTTTTGGGATTTTGCTCTATCATGTAGTAGCTTCCTCCTTCTATTGTATAGTTTGTTTATGGCTGGGGTCCACCAGACAGGACGTCTGACTTTGGAGGATTGGGTCTTGGTTTTATTTGGGATTGCATAATCCATGCATTCCTGAAGGTGTTCATAGAATGCGTTTATAAAGGATTCTGTGGTCTGGGCCGTATTTTCCAAAGGCCCGGGGGCTTTGAAGGATTCCACCTCGGTTTTGAGGAGTGTGAAATTTGCTTTAGAGAAGTTTTTCACTGTGGTTTTCTGGGCAGGGGGTGGGGTCAGGATGTGAATATCCAGTGAGATTAATTTATGGTCTGATCTTACCAGTGAGGGATACACTTCTGGTCTGGAGCATAGAGTCCCCATGTTGGTGATGATCAGGTCCAGTATGTTTTCCCCTCTTGTGGGAGTGGTAACAAGTTGTTCCATAGCATTTGAGTTTATAAATTCTAGGAACCTTTGAGCTAGGGTGTTGGAGCTAGAGTAATGCTCCAAGTCTATGTTTGGGTTGTTGAAGTCACCCAATATAATGGTGTTTGGAGAGACCTTCATATTTTCCAGTGTTCTCAGGAAGGCCAAGTGGGGTTCCTGGGTTTGGGAGGGTGGTCTGTAGCAGGCTATAAACTGGATGGCAGTTTTACCCACTGTTAGTTGCACATGGATCGTCTCTGATGCTTCGTGCTGTGCCACCAACCTGGAGGTGTGGGTATCTTTGACGAATATTGATACTCCCCCTCCTTTTCTGGTTCGGTCCAAGTTTTGGGGCTGAAAAGCATGGTATGAGGTATAACCTGGTAGTGCTGGGGTGCTCTCAGGAGCCTTGAACCAGGTTTCTGTTACTGCACAGATATGATGTTCTCCACACTAAGGAGAGTTTTGAGTGCATGCATCTTGAGGTTTAGACTTCTGACATTGAGTAGCATTACTGTTAGTTTCTTATCCCTTGTGATACCTATGGAGGTGGGTTTGTCTTTTGAGCCTTGCCTAAAAAAGGCACTATTGGGGTAGCAAGAGCCTTTGCCAATATCCGAAAGCCCAGGGGTGACAGGTGCAAGCCGTCCCTAGCGAAGCATCGTGGCCTGTCGAGGATGTCATCCCAGGCTGACAGGCATTGGATCCCCTTTGAATGACACCCATACTTAAGCCAATTGTTGAAATTGATCATCTTGTCTTCATATTGTGGCATCATTCTTGGTGAGGGTAAGATGCTACTCAAGGTCAGGGTCATACCCACCTGGGCCACATGCTCAGAGAGCTCCTCTATGTCTCTTTTCATGTAGTCCAGGGAGGTACGTCTCAGGTCATTCACACCAGCATGGACAATGACTGAGTCATATATGTACTTGCCTTGGAGTGACCTGAGTACTTGTGTTATGTGGCGGATCCTAGCGCCCGACAGGCAGCTCACCGTGACCTTCTTCTTGTTCAGCCTGGTGAGCGGGACGTCAGTGTGCCTGACGATAGAGTCACCTATTACAAGTGTATCAGGTGTGTTGTTTAGCCTTAAGGGCTGTGACTGTTCAGCACACTGGCTTTCTGAGCTATGTGTTGCATGTGTTTTGTTTTGGGGTAGCGGTTGCTTGGGTGTCTGCTTTGGAGGTCTCTGCTGCTTAGGCAGATTTTTATTTAGAGCCTCTGAGTATGTTTTTGTGTGTTTATGTGTTTGGTTTGCTGTCGTGGTAGGTCTATGTGAGAATGGAATTGTAGTGAGTGTGGTTTCCTTCTCCTCCTGACAGGTTTCACCAGTACTGAGTTGAGAGAGCTTAGCCTCCAGTTTGGCTATATGGTTGCATCTCTCACATGTGTTGGAATTTGTTGGGAGGAGGAGAGGGTTGTCTGTGTACATGAGACAGTTGTAACATTGCCTCAAGATTCCCAGATTCACCAGCTGGACCGGAAAGGAGATTGACAACTGACCTTTGGACATGCTAGAATAGTATTGGGAATTCCTTTATAATTGAAAAAAAAGGGCCAATGGGAAACAAGGTACTCAAGGGGAGTTTGTGAGGGTGTAGTGCTTTTAATTTTTTAGTGCTGACTTATATAATTGCTTTAGTGAGCAAGTGCCAGGTAACTTAAATGCAAAAATGACAAACAGTAACTTTCTTTCAAGTGAAACAAGGAAATAAGTACAGTAAGCAATGCAGATGTCACTAGGGATCCACAGAAATGCTGAAAAGACGCATTTTAGGTGGAATTAGCATTTCAGGGAAATAACAAGCAAACAAGCATACAAACAAAGCTAGATTCAGCAGGCCTGGATCTAGTTTATGCTACAGCAAACAAGGTGTACCAATTCCAGTAAGAAACAGTTCAAATATGCAGGCACTATAAGCCTTTAACCAGAAATTCCCAGCTCAGAAGGGCAGAGTTCAGCCTCTCCTCCCACAAGAGTGCAGACCACGAACCTTCTTAATGTAAAATAACTGGCCTGAAGCCCAAGTGCTTAAATCAGAACTAATACAATTTTAGAATAACAGACACTGAGCCCTCAATCAGCAGTTCCCAACTTAGAAGGATGTAAGCTACCTGTCCTACCACCACAGTGCAGGCCACAAACCTTCCTAATGTAAAACAACTGGTCTGAGCCCAAGTGCTTAATCCAAAAGACTTAGAACGATAGCTACACTTTAATCAAGTTACTACCAAGCAGACAAAAACAGGGAGGGTGGGTGGGGACCTACTGAAAAAACAGTCAGCTTCTAGCTAGATATTGCTCAATGCAACACAAACAAATTACTTTAAAAAGTGCAGATAAAAGCTACTTAGCTACACTTACGCATTCCAGTTGATAACATGCAGGTCTTAACCGGCCAAAACTCACAGTTTAAACAGAAGATAATTCACTGTACCACTTGTATAAGACAGAAACTGAATAACAATGAAGGAAACTACTACCCCCACCTATCACTGGCTATGCAGATATTTAACATGCCTTAACTGAAAATACCACATGCGCTACTGAAACTTTTATCTGCACTTTTTAAAGTAATTTGTTTGATTCTGATAACTTGTTTGCAGTTAAAAGATTTCTCTAGAGGCTCCTTTAATTGTTTAAAACTTTCATTTAAAGGCTCACTACTGCTTTTCTGCTGAGAGAAACATTTCTGCAGTTTGTTTCCCACCCTTCTTCTCTGTTGGTATGCTGTTCTTATAGTTGGTGGTTTTGCAGTTGCCCGTCCCTACTGTAAATTTGATCTGGGACCCTCCTCCCAGTCTAGGGTCATTATATCATTCTACCTAATGCAGGGAGAACATTTGAGAAAGCCAATCAGCTTAGTTTCTGCTCCTCCTTTCTCTCTTTCCACTTTAAAAAAAAAAAATCTAAGCTTGTTTCCTGCCTTTCCTGTGGGTAGTCTAGTCTGGATACAGATTTGCTGTGTCCAGGACTATTTATGGGCTTCTAAGCCCCCAAGCCTTTCTGTGTTGGAGGGAAGCCTTCTAGCTTAATTTTGTTTCTTAGAGCTAGCCAGTTTTTTTGTTTCAGCACTCGTCTGTTTCTTTGAGCTCAGCATTTGTTCAGAACTTATTTTAAGCACTAAATAAGCTACAAATTACTACAGTACTCAACTTTCCTCACTGACTAGAGGAAAACAGTTTCTAGTACTTAACAAATAAGCACCTATCCAGGCATGTCTAAGGGTCAACTCCTGGTGTTTTCTCCTGTCTACCTGATGAATCTATGCATCTTGGGGCAATGCAGCAATTACCTCATATACACAGATAACCCTCTCCTCCTACCACCCAAAACTACAGCCTGTAAAAGATGCACTTATATATCCAAACTGGAAGCAAAGCTCTCTTCACCTAAGACTGGACTAGACAGTCAAGAGGAGAAGGTAAACACTTGCACCACACCACACTCAGCACATAGTCCCTCAAAACCTAGACCACCAAAACACACACCCAGAAACACAAAACACACACCTACATTCGTGGACACTCTCAGTAAAATTTTGCCCAAGCAACAGGGACCTCCAAAGCAGAAACACAAGCAACCCCCACCCCCCAACACAACCCAAATGACACATAGCCTACAAACTCAGTGTGCCACTCAGCCACAGCCCATAAGGCATAACAACGTACCCAACACTCTAGCCATTGGTGACTCTATAGTCAGGCACACTGATGTTCCACTCACCAGGCTAAACAAGGAGAAAGTTACTGTCAGCTGCCTGTCGGGTGCCAGGATCCGCCACATAACACATGCACTCAGGTCACTCCACAACAAGTACAAATATGAATCTGTCATTGTCCATGTTGGTGTGAATGACCTGAGACATATCTCCCTGGACTACATGAAAAGGGACATGGAGGAGCTGTCCGATCTTGTAGCCCAGGCAGGTATGACCCTAGCCCTGAGTAACATCCTGTCATTACCTAGAATGATACCACAGTACAAGGACAAAATGATTGACTTCAACAATAGCTAAGCTTCTGGTGTCATTTTAAGGGGATTCAGTATCTGTCTGCCTGGGATGTCATGATCGACAAACCACTTTGCTTTGCCAGAGATGGCCTGCACCTGTTGCCCCTGGGATTCCGGATACTGTCTAAGGCTTTAGCCACCCCTATAGTGCCTTTTTTAGGCAAGGTGCAAATGAAAAATTCACCACCGTAACAGGTACAGGCAAGAAGAATCTGAGGGTATTGCTACTCAATGCTAGAAGTCTAAACCTCAAAATGCACTCACTCGAGGCACTCCTTAAAATGGAGAACATAAACATCTGTGCAGTGACAGAGACCTGGTTCAAGGCTCCAGAGAGTACCCCTGCATTACCAGGCTAAAATTCATACCACACCTTTCGGCCACCTAACCTGGACCGAAACACTAAAGGCGGAGGTGTGTCCATATTCATTAATGATATCCACACCTCCAGGTTAGTTGCTCAGCATAATGCATCCGAGATTATCCAAGTGCAACTAACTCTGGGCAAGACCGCAATCCAAATTGTAGCTTGCTACAGATCCCCCACCATGCCCCAGGATTCCCACTCCTCATTTCTTGATACATTGAAAAATATTAAGGTACAACCTAACACCCTAATAATGGCAATTTCAACTACCCTACCATTAACTGGGAAAACTACTCATGTACCAACTCTTGTGCTCAACATTTTCTGGAATTCATAAATTCCAATGCCTTGGATCAACTTATCCACACCCCCACCAGGGGCAGCAATATCCTAGACCTGGTTATTACCAACATGGGCAACCGGTGCTCCACACCAGAGGTCAATTCCTCGTTGGTCAGATCCGAACACAAGCTAATCAACCATGACATCCACATCCCTCCCCCACCCCCCATTAGGGAAACCACAGTAAAAAATTTCTCCAAAGCCAACTTCACGCTTCTTAAGACAGAAGTGGCAAACTTCAAGACACCCATGCTGATGGACAATAGAGGTATGACTGCTGAATCCTACACAGATGCACTTTATAAGCACTTACACAAGTGCATGGATTGTGCAATCCCTAACAGAACCAATATGCTATCCTCCCAAAAAAAAGAAGCCAATCTGGTGGTCCCCTGCCATAAACAAACTTTACAACAAAAGAAAGAAACTGTTGCAAAAAAGAGTAAAATCCCATGATTGGAGAAACTCCCTGGTCAGCCTCAGTAAGAAGCTGAGATCCCTCATAAAATCCTCCAAAGCTAGTTATGAAAACAAAATTGCCAATGACTCTAAAGACAACCACAAAGCATTCTATAGCTATGTCAAGTATCTCAATGGCAACACTCAGATCTGCTCTGAGTTACAGCACAATGGCACTAAATATACAGAACCAACTGATATTGCCAACATCCTGGCAGATAGGTTCAGTGCTAACTTTACCCCCCTGTCATCCCCTAAAGGGTCCATCTCTATACAAGAAGAATGCAAAGTTCTTGTAATCATGGCTGCACAGGTAAAAAACACACTATCCAAAGCCAAGAACACAACATCCATGGGACCTGATAACATCCCAGGCTGTGTTCTACATAAACTACAGAACAAACTGGCACCCCACCTAAGTACCATGTTCAATCATAGCCTCACCTCAGGCTATGTGCCCACTGAATGGTGCACAGTGATGGTTATCCCACTCCACAAAGGGGGAGCCACCACAAACCCCAGAAACTACCACCCCATTAGCCTAACTAGCCTGGTCTGCAAGGCTATGGAACGTATCATCATGGAACTTATAAACAATGACACTGGTAATCTCTAAACTCAGGACCCCACCCATTTCAGGTTTGTAAAAGGCAGGTCATGTCTCCTAAACCTGATAGACCTCTTTGAAGCAGTCACCAAAGCCACAGATGAGGGTAAGGTGGTTCACAAAGCCTATCTAGATCTCGCCAAGGCTTTCAACACCATCCCCCACTCTTGAATTATAGATAAACTCACTAAACTAGGTATAAATCCCTATGTCACAAGATGGGATGCCAACTGGCTCACTGACAGAACCCACACTGTGAAAGTAGCAGACTCCAAATCCAACCTCAGACCAGTGACAAGTGGAGTACCACAGGGTTCAGTCCTGGGTCCTCTCCTGTTTGGTATCTACTTCTTTGAAGTACAGGCTAACACAGAAGGTCTTTGGCTAATGAAGTTCACAGATGACTGCAAACTAGGAGCCATAATCAAAACTCCAAAAGATGTGGACATCCTGCAAAAGGGCCTCACTGAGACAGATGCCTGGTGTCAAAGCCAACGCCTCAAGCACAATGCCAAAAAGTGCATTATCATCCCTTTTGGTAAAAACTCTGTACCCATGAACTACCACATAGGTGGTAGTCTACTTAACACCAAAAGTGTGATAAGAGACCTTAGGACACAAGTGGACAGTAGTCTCTCCTTTGATAATCACATCACCACAGTAGTCAGGAAATTCTTCAATGTGGCACACCTCATTACAAAAGGTTTCCCATCCAGGAAAAAAGAGGTCATTGTTCCCCTCTACTCGTCACTCATTAGACCCATTATAGAGTTCAATGCCCCTTTTGGTATGTACCTCACAAGACATCTACAACAACTGGAAAGGCCACAGAAATACCTCACAAAGAGGATTACCAGCCTCAGACAGATGCCCTACGCAGACCGTCTCAAAAACTGCAGCTTTACTCCGTCGCATTTCGCCTACTCAGAGGTGATCTCTGCCTAACACACAAAGCTATGTCAAACCCAGAGCTTTTAGACATGCTCCACTTAAAGAAATCCCAATCCCTATGAGCTACACGCTCTAGGGACCTAAACCTTGTCACCACAATAAACAGAACTTGCTGGAGGGACAGATTCCTGTCCCAGAGACTTTCCATACTCTGGAACAAACTACCTATCTATATCAAACAAAGCTCCTCATTAGCACTCTTCAAGAAAAATCTTGATGATTGGATGGGAGATAGGAAATTCACCCCTGGGATTATTTCTGTGGCTCTGCTCAACAGTGGCACAGGAAAATAATTTTCTTGGGTGGAAAAAGCCAGGGTACCTTTTGGCTAGGCTTATATAGGCCCTAGGGCCAATAGCCTAATACCTACCTATGAACCTATAAACCTATACAACTGGCATAAATGCCATGCTGTTAACTGTAATTTGTATAAGTGAACCAAGCATATGTGCAATATATGCACATCACAAGGATTACTTTGAGCAATCTGTAATTATAGTTTGTAGTTGTTAGTAAGTATACTTATATGTAATAGTTCAGATAAAATAGTTGTATAATTGTAATAATGATTGTATATCACATATGATGGTACTAACTTTACCTCTTTTTTTTCCTCTCACCCCAACCCTTATTTATTTTTTTTTATTTTTGATTATGTGTCATCAAAATGTCTCCATGTTATCCATCTGTAAGAAGTCACTAAATGCTTCACAGCACAGCAAGATAGGCCTACCCCAGTGGGTCAGCCTGTACCTTCTCCACCGAATCTAGCACCATTACCCAGCACATCTGAGACCCAACCTGGCAGTACTGCCTCTGCTGCCCTTGCACTACTTGCACCCTCAGGTGGTACTACCCCAGCATCTGTTGTTGTGGTATCCTCCAGGAGTACTGGTGGAGGTGGAGATTACATCACCTGCTAGGAGATTTCAGGTTTGGTGTGTAGGATCATGCATAGCACCAGTGGTGTACACCTATGCCAGATGAAGAGGCTGCTCTCCCTCATGGTCTGTAGGAGGAGAAGACATCAAGCAGCCCAGCAGCCAGTGGAGTAAGGGGACAATGACAGCAGTCATATAGGTGAGGACTAGCTTTTCACTGTCTCCATGTTTGATGGGCATGAGCTTGTGTTGTCCTCTCCTTCACTCCAGTCATGGTGTCCTCCAACCTTTTATGTCCTTCACCATCTCTGTGTCTTGTCTTGTTTTTTCCTGTTTGTTTGCATTTGCATCCTCACCTACCCAGCTTACCTGACTGAGAAATATCAACATCCATTACCCAACATTCCTCTCTTACTGAAGCAAAAAAACAAAAATGGGCACTGTCCCTCAAAAAAGAATATTGTCCCATACATAGCTCTCCATTTCTCACATGTCTTCTCCACACACTTCATTCAGTCCAATTGGCTATACAACAGGATACACCTCAAGGACAGTATGCACAAACCTTAGGTGAAGAAAGGTAACTTCCCCTTTGGGACAGAGTAAAAGCATTATATTTTTAGTAACCTACTCTCCTGCAGTCAAAGTTATCTCACATTACTTATTAAAAAATGTGAATATCTTAGTTGGGAAATACTGAAGCAGTTTCTCTAAGACAGTATACCAACTACCATCAGTTAATAAAGAAAAATGTAGTATTAAAATAAGCACAATAACTTAAAAATAATAAAAAAACAAGTAGTATTTGCCTAACTGAGAAAAATTATCCACAACTGCCTTAACTCTAGAAGTCAGGTTGATAAATAGGAATAAGTTAAATATGTGCTATTTACAATGTCAACTGGAGTATCACAGGTCTTAGTTCTTGGTCCAATGCTTTTTAATCTTTACTGTAAATGATATGTGGAGCGATTGTGTTGATAATCTAAAGGTTGTTCGGTATGCAACAGAGTTTTCAAAACTGATCGGGGATAAACGCTAGTGAAATGTGGCTGAGATGTTTAGTGCAGCCCTCACATTTATACCACCTGCAACAGAAAATAAACAATATAAACTGAACTAGTCATAGACTCAAACACAGTACTTTATGTCACTGACACTGCATGGCCTAAGATGGAAGAGTTACTTTGGCAAAATAAGAGAAAGTAAAAAATGTGTAGTTAGTCTCCATCCATGTTTTTGTTATTCTTACATTTCTTAATTTTCTTGCAAATGACTCTTCTTGTTGCTAGCCTTTCTCCTTCCCTGCTTGTCTGTGTCTCTGTATCTGCTTGCTTCATTTTCTATACAAAATGTGTGCTTCCTTGACATTGTGTGTTCGCTGTAACCATATTTCATTTTTTTCTTCTTTTATCAAAACTGCATCAAACTACATCTCTACATGTAAATAACACTATAGATTCTTAAAATACAATACCATTTTAAAATAAAACAAAAAATCCATGAAAAAAATATTTTATCCATTCAGTGTCTCCAGACTCTCTTACTTTTAATTTTCTTCTTTTCAGATACACTTATCTGGTATTAAAGAAGGTTTTCTTAACATCACATCTATTAACTAGCTGACTTGATAGCCAGCTTTCAT
Source organism: Protopterus annectens (assembly GCF_019279795.1). NCBI lineage: Eukaryota > Metazoa > Chordata > Ceratodontiformes > Protopteridae > Protopterus > Protopterus annectens. The sequence goes on along the minus strand of NC_056729.1, from coordinate 1,614,484,292 downwards.
GGCAGACTTTTCCTACTAGCCAAATCTGTCCTGTAGCAAAATATTGGTCTAATTAATCTTTAAAAATACCGGTTTATGAAAAAAATATATATTTTTCATAAATTCATGATTCCTCAGGCAAAGGACTCAAGGTTCAAACAGCCTAAGACTTAATTTGCTGTTGTCTGTTTTTTTCACAAAGGAGCCATCTGTGCTTGAATTTTATTAACACAAGCATGAATTTCTCTTTACAGGGGAAACCTTACCTCATCAGGACTGCCTAACTCACTCAATGCAGGCTATCTTTATGCTTTATTTCTTTAGGACGAAGGGATTCTCTGTCTCTTGTTTTAACAAACCCTATGCAGAGATGCTCAGCAGGACCTTATTGGTGGCGCTGATGAGGTTGCTGTTTACATTCAACAGGTATATTATTTATTTATTTACTGACATTTGATTAATGGGAAAGCCCAACTGGCTAGGGCCCATTTTCTGAGGAGTCCTTGTGGAGAAAAGTTCCAAAGTATTACAAAACATTTTAAGAACAATAATTTTACAATCTTCAAAAGTAACACAAAAACACCCACTGTTTAAATAATTATACTAAATTAGACATAATATGAAAACATTAGATAAGAATAGATACAAGTTTTATGAAAATGTTTTAATAGTTAGATACATTTTAGCCAGTTTATAGAGAAATTAAAGGTAAGTTAGTATAATACAAACAGGAATTGCAATACAAAGTGAGAGAAAGCAGGCTTATGGTATAAGAAAGTCAGGGGAGAGAAACTGACAGAAGTAAAGGAGTTAGTGAAGAAGGGAGATTAAGGAGATATAAGGCATGAGTAGGCATTTGTTCATATTTAGCGATATAGTTTATCCTGTTGTTGAGCAAGAACAAAGCCAGGTTTTGGCTAGGACGTCTCCCAGAATGGTTTTGAAGGATGGGAGGATATTATGGATGCGGATAAGGAGTTCCAGGTCATATCAACATGGTACAAGTACAGACAATGCCCAGTAGATTTGATAAGTTTGTAGACAAGAGGAGTTTTTGGTCAATGGATCATAATGACCAATTGGGAACATAGTTGTGTAGAATGTAATTTAGTGCTAGACAAACAGATGGATACTGGATAATTTTATAGGTGGTACAAAACTGTGTATGTTAGTTGATGGTGTAGTTCTAACAAATTTAGACCTTTTAGTGCTATACAGTGGTGTTCAATACTTTCCAAGTGTATATTTGCTGAATGATTCTGGAAACTTCATTTCATGGATTCTCACAAACCAATCCCTGGCACTATTCAGGGCACACACCTTGCCACAGTATCACATAATAGATTACCACATAACCATATTGATTCACATTTGCAGGTCTTCACATTCCTCTAGTTGCCCACAATATACTTTTGTTGGTCACTCTAATCTACATGCTATAAAAAATTTTGAGAATGTATGGCATTGAAAGCAATATGATGAGCTGGCATTTGCTAGGTTCATGGCATTAAATGGATCCGGTTCTCAAAATGAGAATAAGTCTAGACCTGCTATTTAACAAAGAAAATCAGTGCTGTAACAAATCATGTTCATTGTACACCAAGGGATATGTTGTTAAGTAACTTTCCAGAGAATAATTAATTTTTAATTTTAATTCTTCTCTTCTCAGCCCACACTGTTAGAATAAGTGCAGGCCAGTTATTACAAACTATATCTCCTAAGCACCAAAATGAATTGTTTTGTGTCTTTCGGCTTTTCCTGGTTAGGGGTCGCCACAGTGGAACTCCGGTCCGCTAATGATTGGCAGTAGATTTTTATGTGCTGGCTTGCCGGGCCTAACGTACAACCTTCAAAGAAGGAACGCCCATTTACGCATATTGCCACACAGAAGACCCTCTAACTGAGAATCGAACGGGCAACGTCTAACTGTGTGGCAACAATGCTACCGCAGCACCACCACCACAGTATACAATTAAGACATTCATTGCAATGAGCATGACAAAATATACAACATTCAGTAAATAAAGCCCTTTTTAGTGGTAAGAGAATCACTCTTAACATCTTGGCTTTTTTATTTCGAGGAGGCAAGCAACACAAATGTTTGTGATTAGTCACCAGTGAGTCAGCTGATTTGTAAGTATTTCTGCACCCAGCCACTTCAGAATATTTGCATGATACTACAAAACAGGCATAACATCATTTCATTTTAAGCTGGTGTTAAGTTTATCTAGTGAAGCAAAAATAAAACAAGTTTTTTTTTTATCTAATCTTTAAAATTTGTTTATTTTTTTCTCTGGACCTGTTATGCATGGTTGTCATACACTAGCACCTAGAACAAAAAAATGTATGCCTGACTTCATATCACTTAAACTTCAGCTGTGGAATGAACTATGGTATAAAATTGTATATAATACTAATAACCAATCATGTAGATCTGTACTTATACATTAATATTTGTCTTTGCATCCCAGATACAAAAACTAAAATAAATGTGCTGTAAAGTATTTTCTGAATGCAATTTGCAGTAAATATTTTACAATTAAGGACATTATTGTTTGATGATGAGGAATTGTTTGATGATGAGGAACGTTGTTGCCTCACAGCAAGAGGTTCCCCCATTCGATTCTTGGCTGGAGTGCGGGGAGTGCCTTCTGTGTGAAGTCTGCATGTCCTCCCCAGGGTTGAGTGGGCGTTCGAAAGACATGCGTAAATGGGCGTGCCTTCGTTGAAGGTTGGACGTCGAGCTGGCACCTCGGCGTTCGTGAAAATCTACTGCCAATCATTAGCAGACCAGAGTCCCGCTGTGGCGACCCCTAACCAGGAAAAGCCGAAATACAAACATCAACAACAACAACATTGCGTGATGATGAGCCATTCAAGTGAAGTTTTCTTTTTTAAATGCAAAGAATATATGAGCTAAATGAGCTGTGCTATCACAGCAGGTGTTGAGATACAGCACAGAAATATGACAAAGACATTTTGATGTAAGACTTTAAATGCTAGCATTCAACAGTTTCTCACTGTGCCAACATCATAATGGTTCTGATGTCACTGTGGAACTTACTGCAGCATTCTACACTGCAACATAGTTTCTGGTGTGATTCTTGGAGAGACAGAATTAAGAGTATGTTACAGCGGCTGAAATAAGAGAGAAAAAATATCTATGGGTTTTTCTTCATTAAATACCTCATTCTACAGGTCAGCCAAAAAACTGAGAAATCATTACCCTTCATCATCCAGTTCATCGACCCCAATATTTAAGAGGTATGATTTAAAATAAAATCAAACTTAGCACAGCTTTCAACAGGTTTTAGGCCTTATTTAGGTTTCAGGCTACTTTGGTATGACTTGTGTGTACATTACTGATCTCTAAGCATCATTTAGCAATTGTTTCAGTGTTTAAGTATCAACATATTTCTGTATATAGTTGTAGCTTATTTCATGTTGGTAAGGATGCATTTCATCTACTTAAATGGATGATTAGATTTAAAGGAAATAATGTGTACTGACATGACTGAGTATAAGTTCATAGGTACTTACTAGGCTATTGATCTGTGAGGATCTTAAAAAGTCTAGCTTTATATTCCCAGGGTAGTTTTAGCCCTCATAGTTTGCATACAAATAACTCAAAGATGGGTAATTAGACTGTAGATTTTAAACAAAACTGGCAAACATACATTGCTTGCAGTATGTATAATTATGTCACGAAGAAAGGATGAAAAAGGGGACAAAATGGGCTGAGAGAGAGGATGATAGGGTAGTTGCTATTACAGGAATAAACACGAGGTGGGAATGGTAGCATAAAGGCTGTGGGGGATATAGTTATATCACGAATAGTTAGAAGTCAGTGGATAAGTTACTTGAACAGCCTATAGTGGCAGGAGTACTTAGTTATGGTTTTCATGTAATTCTTTGTCTTGGGAAGGGTTACAGGTAGCTTGTTTAGGCAGAATGTTTTCAGATGGGATCTGAATTTCTACAAAGCTGATATTGCTTTTAGATTTCCCGATAGTGCTTCCCATGTCTGTGTGGCCATAAAAAATGTAATGGTCTGTAGTTTGAAGTGTGTTCTATGCGATATTTAGAAAAAAAGGAGTGTGCACAGGCTATATGTCAGACATAAGGAGTGGGCAAAACTGAAGAACTTATGTAGAATGCCTTCATTGTAATGCAGTGAAATGTACAGTGGATGGAAAGTCTGGAAAAGTTTAAATGCAGATGGCAAAGTCCAACATACAACAAATTACAGCAAATTTAGAATGTTCTTGAAGAATTTAATTTAATTAATTTGCATGTGGAAAATTGCTGTGAGAAAACTATAAGAAAAATTGTGGAATTCTGGAAAACAAAGTGGTGTCATCATTAGGGAAATAAGTCTATTATTTCTGTGTTGAAATAGTTGATAAGATCCATATTGCCTGCAGTAATGGACACCCTATCTGTACAAGGAATATACACAAGTTACGTTATTCATAGCAGTGTCCCAAGATGATGTAAAGTCTGTGTGACAAACCTTATGAAGAAAAGCGCATACAACTTACTATATACTCATTTAAGAAAGGAAAGAGAGAGAGAGAAAAAGGGATATATGACAGAGTCTTTCAGATAGCATGAGGGAGCGGAGAAGTCCAGGATGTCAGCATCTTTTGGAGAAGGCACTGCACATAAACAAGGAAAACAGTTTTAAAACAGAGAGGATGACTTGGTCAAAATTTTATAGGTCTGTTTTCTACAGAGGATTGTGACCAAGTAAGACCTGCTACACAGCAACTCAGAACTGATTGCTTTAGGCAGCAGAGAGCCTCAGAGGTCAGGTAAGTATCTCTATGCACCAGCTCGGAACTGATTGCTATGTATAATGAACAGCCTCTGTGGTCAGATAAGTCCCACTATACAGCAGCACTAAACTATTTGCTTTCTGCAGCTAAGGGAATCTATGCTCAAGTAAGTCCCACTACACACTTATTTATTTATTTAGATTTGAGATCAAGTAAGACCTGCTACATGGGTCTGTTTTCTAGAGAAGACTGTGGATTGGGACTTATCTGACCACAGAGTATTCTAAATTCAGTGATTTCTGCAGCCAAGGGCATATGAAGGCAGGTGACATCATCTATAATTATCAGGCTGGAAAGAAATGATTTCTGCAATAGATGGCCTCTGAGTTTCCATTCCATACCAGCACTAAACGGACTGATTTCTATATCTAAGGGCTACTGAGGCCACACAAGTTCTACTGCTCACCAGCTCTAAAATGAATTCTTTGATCAGCCAAGGACCTCTGTGGTCAGTTTAAGCAACAAAATAGAAATGAATGCTTCCTGTAACAAAGAGCATCTGAGGTCTGATAAATCCTGCTACACTCCAGCTTGGAATTAATTCCTTTTCTGCAGCAAACCCACTCTGAGGTTACGTAATCTGTGCTACACTCAAGCTCTGAACTGATCACTTTCAGCAACCATGGGTCTCTGAGGTCAGACAAGTCCTGCTATAGTCCACTAAATGCCTCTGAAGACTGGTAAATCCTGCTACATAGCAACATTAAAATGATAACATTCCACAATGAAGGGACCCAGAAGTCAGGTAAATCCCGCACCACACAAGCTCTAAATTGATTAATTTCCATATGAAAAGGTCAGTTAAGTCTCACTAGGCACTAGCCTTAAAATTAGTGCATTCTATAAAAATGAACCTCTGAGGTTAGCTAATTATCACTAGGCACCATCTCTAAACTGATTGATTTCACCAGTGAAGGGCCTCTGAGGTCCAGTAATTCCAAATAAGTAACAGCTATTAGATGATTTGTTTCTACAATGAAGAGCCTCTGACATCATGTAAGTGGCAATGCTTTCCAGCTCTAAACTGATTACTTATCTGCAACAAATGGCATCTGAGGTAACAATAGATGTTGCTACATCTAGACTCTGTCTAAACCAAGTGATTTCTGCAGTGATGGTCCTCTAAGATCAGATAAGTCCTGCTACACACCAGGGTTAAATTGTTTGCTTTCACCAATGAAGAACATTTGAGGTTAAGTAACTCCTACTCTGCACCTGCTCTAAACTGATTGCTTTCCTCAATGAGGGGCCTTTAAGGTTAGGTAATTTCCACTACCCACTAGCTTTAAACTGATTGCTTTCACCAATAAAGGATCTCTGAGATCAGATATGTTCTGTGATGCACTAGCTCTAAAGTGATTGCTTTCACTAATGAAAGGCCTTTGGAGTTAGTTAAGGCTGACTAACTACATCCTAGCTCTAAACTGACTTGCTTTCACTAATAAAAGTCCTCTGAGGTCACAAGTACTGCTATTTGCTAGCTCTAAAGTGATGCCTTTTTGCAACAAATAGCCTGTGAGATCAGATAAGTCCTGCTATGTAGCAGCACTAAAATGTTTTTTTTTCTGCAAAAATGGGCCTCTGAGTTCAGGTTATTCATAGGTTCGTACTAAGCTAATTGCCCTTGCAAGCTATCTTAAGCCTAGCCAATTGTCCCTTATGAGACTCAAACCATGCACCTTGTGTTTGTAAGGCAAACACCTTAACCATTAGGCCACCCTCCCAACCTGATGCCACCCCCTCTCTAAAATAATTGCTATTTGCAACAAAGGGTCTCTAAGGTCAAGTAAGTTCTACAAGCACTAGCTCTAAACTGTTTAAATTTAGCAAACAATGTCAACTGAGAGGTCATGTAAGTTAGGATGCTTGCCAGGTGTAAAGTGACTTGTTTTCTGCAATAAAGGGTATCTGAGGTCATGCTAAATACTCCTACCTGCCAACTCTAAAAAAAAAAACTTTCTGGAATGATGGGCTTCTGGGTCAGGTAAGTCTCACTACACACTATCTCAAAACTGATTGCCTTCCACAAGGAAAGGCCTCTGAGGTCAGGTGTGCCTCACTGTGCACCATTCTAAACGGACTGATTTCTGTGACAAACGGCCTTTGAAGTCAAGTATGTCCCATCAAGCACCTCCTATAAACAGATTGTTTCCTATACCAGAGGGTCACTGAGGTGAATTAAGTCCCACTAAACACTTGCTTTCCACAAATATGGCCTTCTGAGGTCAGTTAACTCATGCTAAAAAACAGCTTTGAACTGACTGCCTTCTAAACAAAGGGTCTCAGAAGTCAGATAAGTCCTGATATATACCATACTTTCCACAATGAAAGATCTCTGAGGTCAGGTAAGCTCAGGCACACACCAGTTCTAAAGCAATTGTTTTTGCTGAAGAAGGGTCTCTGATTTCAAGTAAGTTCCTCTTCTTACCAGATGTAAATTGATTGTGTTCAACAATGGAGGATCTCTGAGCTTTTGACAATGAAAGATCTCAGAGTTTAGGTATATTTTGATGCACACAAAATCTATACTGATTGTCTTCCATGTAGAAGGCCCACTGATATCAGATAAGTTTGGCTATGAACAAGCTCTGAAATGCTTGCTTTCGGCAATGAATGCTGCTATGATCCAGCTCTAAACCAATTGCTTTCACCAAAGAAGGAGCTCTGAGCTCAGATAAATCAAACTGATTTCTTTTCTCAGTTAGGACCTCTAAATTCACATTAAGTCACAATGGTCTTCAGCGCTATACTAATTTATTTCTGTGTCAAAGGGCTCCTTAGGTCAGGTAAGTACTGTTACGCATCAGCTATAAACTGATTGCTATCTGCAACAAAGAGCTTCTGAGATCACATAATGCCCTCTACCTGCCAGATCTAAACCAAAGGTTTTCTGCAAATAACAGCCTCTGAAGTCCCCAACTCTAAAGTGATTAATTTTGGAAATCAAGAAGAAAATTTTACAGCTCTAAACTAATTGTGTTTTGCTGCAAAGAGCCACTGAACTCATGGTAAGTTTCAATGTTAAATGCTTTCTGCAATGTTGGACCTCCAGTGTTTGGTTGATAACTCCTGCAATGTGCCAACTCTAAACTGATTACTTTCCACAATACGCAGTCAGGTGACCCTGCAATGCATCTCCTCTAAACTGTTTGCTTTTTGCAACAAAGGGCTGATGTTAGGTAAGCCAGTAATGCAAACTGATTTGTTTTCCACAATGAAAGACCTATGAGGTTAGGAAGGTTGCTATGCTGTCCTGCTCTTATCATATTGCAAGCTGAAACAAAATGCCTCTGAGGTCAGAAAAACTCCTGTTACACACCAGCTCTAAATTGATTAATCTCAGTAACCAAGATACAATTTTTACCAGCTCTAAACTGACTGCTTTCTGCAAAAGAAGACCTTTAATCTCAGGTAACCTGCCAGCTCTAAACCAAAGCCATCCTTCAGCAAATGGCGTCTAAATTCAGGTAAGTTCTACTACACACTTCCTTTAAACGGACTATGTCCCACAATAAAGGGCCACAGAAGTCAGGTAAGTTCTGCTACACACCACTTCTAAAATGAATGCTTTCACCAAAAAAATTATCTTTGGGTTCAGATAAGTTCCTGTATATGCCAAATATAAACGTATTCCTTTTCCCAATCAAGAATCTCTGAGATCTGGTAAGTGTCACTGCACATCAACTCCATAATAATTGTTTTCCATAATGAAGGACCTCCAAGATCAGGTTAGTCTGGCTGTGCACCACCTCTAACCTAACTGCTTTCTGCAACAAAGGACCCCTGAGTTCATGTAAGCCTCAGTCTTTGACAGCTATTAACTGCAGAGTTCAATAATGAAAACAGTACGTTTTACAATTGTATGGTTTTACATTACATGACAGATGCAGGGGACATAACGAGAATATTTTATGAGAATGGAATATTCTTAGAACTATGGCTATACCCCAGATTAACTTTCAAGAAGTCCCACAGTTTATATTTAGAAATAAAAGGAATGTGAAAAGGATTTTAGAGAGAATGGCTGAAAAAGGTGACAACCTTTCCTACCAGCCACAAGGCCTTCTATACTTATGTAAAAAATCTCCACGGCAATACCCAGATTTGCTCAGAGCTGTTGCACAATGGCACCTCCTATACTGAGCCAACAGATATTGCCAATATACTGGCCAACAGATTCAGTGCCAACGTTACCCCTCTCTCCCCCAACAAAAGATCAATCACAATACCAGTAGATTGCCAGGCACCAATTATTACTGCTGCACAGGTTAAAACAGCACTGTCCAAGGCCAAGAATACAGCTTCTATGGGACCTGACAATATCCCTGGCTGCGCTCTTCATGAACTACAGAGTGAAATGGCACCTCACCTGTGTGCCCTGATCAGTTACAGCCTCATCTCAGGCTTTGTCTCTACTGAATGGCACACTGTTACAGTCATCCCTCTCCAAAAAGGAGGAGTGACTACAGACCCTGGGAACTATTGCGCCATTAGCCTGACAAGTCTGATATGCAAAGCTATGGAATGCATCATCATGGATCTAATAAAAAAGATACAGGGAACCTCCAAACTCTGGATCCCACACAGTTTGATTTTGTGAAGGGTAGATCATGCCTGCTCAACCTGGTCGACTTCTTTGAGTCAGTCACCAGAGATGTGGATGAAGGCAAGGTGGTTCATACAGCCTACCTTGATCTGGCCAAGGCCTTTGATACCATTTCCCACTCAGGAATCATAGAAAAACTCATTAAGCTAGGTATCAACCCCTATATCACTAGGTGGGTTGCAAACTGGCTCACAGATAGAACCCACAGTGTGAAAGTAGCTGACTCCAAGTCAGACTGTTGACCAGTCACGAGTAGAGTCCCAAAGGGTTTGGTCCTGGGTCCTCTCCTGTTTGGTATCTACTTCTCTGAAGTTCAGGTCAACACAAAGGGACTCTGGCTGACAATTGCAAGTTGGGAGCCATAATTAACTCCCCAAGTGATGTTGACATCCTACAGAAAGGCCTCGCTGAGACCAATGACTGGTGTCAGAACCATGGCCTTAAGCTCAATGTCAAAAAATGTGTTATCATCCCCCTTTGGGAAAAACCCCAGTTCCCATTAATTACCACATTAAAGGTAGTCCATTGAACACAGAAGGCATCATAAGAGATCTGGGAACACAGGTTGACAGCAACCTCTCTTTTGACCACCACATTGCCACTCTGGTCAGAAAGTCCATCTATGTGGCACTTCTCATTACTAAGGGTTTTGCATCCAGGAAGAAAGAGGTCATTCTCTCCCTCTACTCTTCCCTCATTACGCAATCATCGAATACAATGCCTCATTTATCATGTACCTCCCTAGACACCTACAACAACTGGAGAGGCCGCAAACATACCTCACAAAGAGGATCTTAGGCCTTAAACACTTTTCCTATATGGACAGACTCAAATAACTCCAACTATTCTCTGTCTGATATTGCCTATTTAGAGGCAACCTCTGCTTGACTTACAAAGCCATGTCTGATGCAGCTCTGTTAGAAATGCTACATCTAAAGAAATCCCAATCCCTCCACACTACACACTCCAGAGACCTCAACCTCATTACCACAATCAACAGAACAAGCTGGAGGAACATGTTCATAACCCAGACAACTCCCATGCTATGGAATAGACTTCCCATACATGTCAAGCAGAGCACTTCACTGGCACACTTCAAGGGAAATCTTGATGAGTGGATGGGAAATAGAAAATTCACCCCTGGGATCACTCCAGTGGCTCTACTTGACAGAGGCACTGGGAACTAAGGTTGGGTGACACGATACCAGGGTAATCGTATGGGCTAGGCTTGTAAAGGCTCCAGGGCCATTAGCCTAGTACACACCTATGAACCTATGTACCATACTGATAGATGTATTTGTTGCAGGCAATGTCAGTTAATTATCAGTATCTAAAAATACAATAACAAAACTAGCAGAAAATTGGAATAGATTATTTTTTTACTTTTGAAGACAGACTGTCACTAATTAAAATTATTATATTACCAAAAAATGTATTCATCAGTCAATCATTAATTCTCCCCTCATGTAAAGGAAGTATAAAAAAAAATAAATGCCATTATACTTAAATGGTTATGGTATCCTAAAAAACCTAGATGCTCCTTACACTGGCACACAGCAAGCTGGGAGGAAGGAGGTATAGGTTTTCCTGATATCGACCTATACATAAATTCAGTTATTGTTAATGTAGTACTGATGTGGCTCAACTTCTCATGCTCTTTCCACTGGAAATCAATTAATGAGAATATGATATTAGAAAATAATAGAGGATTAATTGATCTTCTCATTAATATAGAAAGAAATGTCTTTATGTGGGTCCTAATAAACTATACTCTAAATGATAAACAGAAGTTCACTTTCTTTCTACTCATAAATCAAGTATTATTAATATTCAAAAAATGTATATATATCCAAATCATTTAACTAAAAACTTATTAATAACAATATTCCCGGTAGCTTTTATGAGTGCATGGTTAATTTCTTTTAACATAAGTAAAATGTTAGAGCTTAAGAATAGTAAATTGCTATACTGGAATCAATTTATGACTGGAAATAAAATTACATTCAGCAGGTTATTTGATAGCTAGATATAGTTTGCATAATACTAACTGGCTTGACATTCAAACATGTAAAGAATTAATTCAAAATAAAATCATATTAACATTAGACACGCACAATAAAACCATACCTAAAATCCTAGATCTCCTCACTAATATTAATAATGGTTCATTTATGGGTACTTCATTCATATCAATTATATATAAAATTATTAGAAGTGAATTTATCTCTTCAGACTTATCTTTCTGTAATTACTCAACAAAAAATAAATAGGAGTTTACAGAAAGTAACAAAAAACTTTACCATCAGGAAATTCAACATCTTCCCTATATTGAAGAATATTCACATGTAGATTTCGATAAATGAGCTCTTTAATGCCACATAAAGTTGCAATAATTTACAAAAAAAAAAGAAAATATAAAGTGTTGGAGATGTAAAACAACACTTGACACTGATTGTCTGCACATGATTATTGAATGCAAAATAGTAACGTTTTTGTTTTTGGACAGATTTTAGATACTTTTTGTAAAACATTATGGACAGATAACTGTATTATCGCAGATTCTCTTATATTATTCAATACACCAATCCCAGAAGCTATACCAACATACTAAATACCTCTTTTATGACCAATTTTATTGATAGCAAGGAAAGTCATTACAAAAATTTGGAAAACTAAGTCTACTATCTCGTTTAACAGTGATGTTATTTATTTAGCAAAATCAGTCTGTAATAATGATATTTCTAACATAAAAATGAGAACTAGAAATGCAACACACCAATTAATTGCTTGGCAGAAACTGTATACATTGCTAGAGAAATATTAACTGTTTGTATATGTATACTTTGTTATGGACATTGTACATAGCTCATTTTATTTGTGTTTGTAAATAGTTTGAATGGTAATTGAATCATAAAATCAGATAGAAACTTAAAAAACAGTGCATTAGCACAACATTCTTTAATTTGTAGGAACTTGTAGGAATTTTATTAGGATAGGATTAAATTTTTGATACTGAAAAAATGGACAATGCATATTATGGAGGTAATTGGAAGAATCAGCTAATCTGGCAGATCAGGACAAACACATCTAACACTCTCGGCCTCAATGACATTAATTCCATAATTAGTGAACTAAAAAGGAGGGTGGATTAGGACACGAGTATGGTTTTTATTTCATTCTGTTTTTGTTAGTTTTCACTATTTTTTTTATTTAGCATACGTTTGGTCATTGGTGACTATGTGGTATTTTTATGGGGTTCTTATTAAGGGTGATTGTACCTTTAATGAAATGGTTACATTAAGTAATTAGTTAAGATACTATGTTATTTAAGGTTTGCTATTATTAATTAAGGTTTGCTCTGATCAAGTCTTGAATTTAGTAGGGATGAACGTGCTTAACTTTGGGACTATATTAATAAAAGTTTTATCTGTACCAGTTGTTTGAGTTTTTCATATAGAATCAGGTATTTTCTGTGAACTTTGGTTCAGTCATTTGGCATAGCTCTTAACTGTTTAGTGTAACACAGAGTTTCTGAGGTCAGATAATGCTCACTACCTGCCAGATCTAAATGAAAGGGTTTCAGCAACTAACACCCTATAAAGTCAGGTATGTTTGCTACACACTAGCAATAAAATGATTACTTTCCACAGCAAAAAGTTTTTGAAATCAGTCCCACACCAGACAAGCTCTAAGCTGATTGCTCACCATAGCAATGGACCCTTGAGATCTTCTAGGTTCCCCTACACACTAGCCTTAAATAGATTGCTTTCCTCCTAGAAGGACCTCTGAGGTCAGGTAAGTGCTACAGCGCACTAGCTCTAAATAGATTTGTTTTCACTAATGAAGGGCCTCTGAGCTGAGGTAATTTCCATTATAGACAAGGTCTAAATTCATATTTTTACAATGAGAGACTAAGTTCAGTTAAGCCCTAATGCTCACCAGCTCTAAACTGATTTATTTTTCCAATGCAGAGCTTCTGATGTTGAGTAAGTCTGCTATGCAACATCACTACAAAAGTTTGTTTCTGCAATGAAGGGCCTCTGAAGTTAGGTATGTTGCTAGACTCTCCAACTCTAAACTTATTGCTATCTGCAACAAATTGCCTCTAAGGTCAGGTAAGTTTTGTTACATACCAGTTCTAAACTAGTTACTTTTGAAAAGCAAGTCACAATTTTTGCCAGCTTTATACTGATTTATTTCTTCAACTAAGGACATCTGTGGTCAAGTAAGCCTTCCTTACTGTGTAGCACTTCTAAATTTGATTAATTGCTTTCTGGAACTACCAGTCTCTGAAGTCAGATATATCTCACTTCACACTAGCTATAAACTGACTGCTTCCCACAGCAAAGGGCCTCAGAGATCAAGTAAGTCCCATATCAAACAAGCTCTAAACTGATCGCTTAATTTAGCAATAGGCTGCAGCGGTATGATAAGTTCCCTTTCACACAAGCACTAAATAGATTACTTTCTGCATAGGATGGCCTCTGAGGTCAGGTAAGTCCTATTATGCACTAGCTCTAAACAGACCAAATGAAGGGCCTCTGAGTTAAGGTAAGTCCTGCTATATGCAAGGTATAAATTGATTTATTTTCCTCAATGAGGGGCCACTGAGGTAAGGCAAGTCCTAATAAGCACCAGCTTTAAATTGATTTCTTTTCACAATGCAAAACCTCTGATGTTAGGTAAGTCCTGTTATGCAACAGTTCTAAACTGATTTATTTCTACAATGAAGCACTCCTGTGGTTAGATAGGTTACTAAGCTCTCCAGTTCTAAAAGCATTGCTATCTGAAACAAAGTACCTGTAAGGTCTGAAAAGTCATATTACATACCAATTCTAAACTGATTAATTTCAACAACCAAGTTGCAGTTTTTCCCAACACTAAACTGACTGCTTTTTGCAATAAAAGACCTCTAATCTCATGTAACCTGCTAGCTCTAAATTAAAGGCATCCTGCAACAAAGAGCCTCTAAGGTCAGGTAAGTTCCATTTCACACCACCTCTAAAATGATTGTTTTCACTGAAAAAGGGTCTCTGGGTTAAAGTAAGTTCATCTATACACCAGCTCTAAACTGATTCCTTTTCAAATTCAAGGATTTCTGAGATCTGGTAAGTCTCTCTACACACCAGTTCCATACTGAGCATTTTCCACAAAGACAGGCGTCTGATATCAGAAAAGGTCAGCTACAGTATGCATCAGCTGTAAACTGTTTTCTGCAATGAAAGGCCTTTGACGTCAACCATATCCTGCTAAAGTTCAACAATGATGAATCTCTGACATCAGATAAGTACCATTATGGCTCAACTCCATTCTGATTACTTTCACCACTGAAGAGTCACTGAGATCAGATAAGTCCTTCTATGCACCAATGCTAAACTATTTTCTTTTTGCAGTGAAGGGCCTCTGGGGTCAGGTAAAATACATCGCCCTCTATCTTTATACTAATTTATTGTAGCAGCCAAGGGCCTCTGATGTCAGGTAAGTCCTGGTATGCATCAGCTCTAAACTGATACATAAGGACTAATGTTTTTCTATTGCAATGAAAGGATGCTGAGATTAGTTGAGCTATGCTTTTTTACCAACTCAAAACTGATTTATTTTTGCAATTCAGAGCCTCTGATATCAAATTAAGTCCTGCTATGCAACAACCCTAAACAGATTTGTTTCTGCAATGAATGGCCTCTGAGGTAAGGTAGGTTACTGTACTCTCCAAATGCAAACTTATTGCTATCAGAAAGAAAGTGCCTCTTAGATCAGGTAAGTCTTGTTACATACCAGCTCTAAACTGATTAATTTTGGAAATCAGTTTGCAGTTTTTGCCAGCTGTAATCTGCCTGCTTTCTGCAACAAAAGCCTCTCATCTCAGTCAAGCCTCACTATCTGCCAGCTCTAAACCAAAAATATCCTGCCACTAAGGGCCTCTGAAGTCAGGTAAGTCCCACTGCACATTTCTTTTAAACTAATTGTGTTCACTAAACAAAGGGCCTCTGGGGTCAGGTAAGTTCCGCTACACACCAGCTCATTCACCAAACAAAGGGCCTTTGGGGTCAGGTAAGCTCTTCTACACACCAGCTCTAAATTATTTTATTTTATTTATTTAACATTTGTTAACTGGAACTGCGGTGGTGGTGCTGCAGTAGCGTTGTCACCTCACAGTTAGACGTTGCCCGTTCGATTCTCAGTTAGAGCGTCTTCTGTGTGACGACATGCATGAATGGGCATTCCTTCGTTGAAGGTTGTGAGTTAGGCCCGGCAAGACAGCACGTCAAAATCTACTGCCAATCATTAGCGGACCAGAGTTCCACTGTGGCGACCCCTAACCAGGAAAAGTCGAAAGAAACAAACAACATTTGTTAACTGGGAAAGTCCAACTTGGAACAAAGACAATTTTCAGCAGAGGCCCGGAGAGAAATGCTCCAGACACTTGCCTTTGTAACATGGGAGGAAACTGGAGCACCTGCAGGAAACCCACACAAATGCAGGAAAGACATGCAAACTCCACACAGAAGGCACCCCAGCTGAGAATTGAACCAGAGAACCTCTTGCTGTGAGGCGACAACACTACCGCTGCACCACTGCACTGTCATGTCCATGGTAAAACTAGTCTCTGACTTCAAGTAAGTTCTTTTACTCATCAACTCTAAACTGATTTATTTTTCCAATCAAGGATTTATGAGGTTGGAAGTGTCACTACATACCAACTCTATACTGATTGATTTCCACAATGAAGGGTCTCTGAGATCAGGTGAGATCAGGTAAGTCCAACTATCCACCACCTCTAAACTGTTTCTTTTCTACAATGAAAGGCCTGTGACTTAAGGTAAACACTGTTATGCCCTGGTCTTAAAATGATTGCTTTCAATAATGAATAGTATTTGAGGTCAGGTAAGTACTGCTATGGACCAGCCCTAAAACTATTGCTTTCACCACTGAAGGACCACCAAAATCAGACAAGTTCTACTATGCACCAACTCTAAACTGTTTTCTTTCTGCAATGAATGTCTTTTGTGGTCAGGTACATTGCAATTTATTTCACCTGTATACTTCATTTCTGTAACCAAGGTCATCTGAGGTCTGGTAAGTCTTTCCACCAGATCTAAACTGATTGCTTTCCACAACTAAGTGTGTTTGTGACTAGGTAGTGCCCACTATCTGCCAGGTCTAAACCAAATTCTTTCTGCAAATAACAGCTTCTGAAATCACCAGCTCTAAACTGATTAATTTTGGCAACCAGGTCATAATTTTTGCAAGATTGAAACTGTGTTGTACAGCAAAAGGCCATTGAAATTATGGTAATTCTCACTATCTTCCAGCCCTAAATCAAATGCTTTCTGCAAGGCTAGACCTCTGACATCTGGTATATCCTGCTATGTGCTAGTTCTGAACTGGTTTCTTTGCACAATGAAGGTCCTCTGAGGTCAGTGGAGTCTCACAATGTATTTTACTTATTTAAGATTTGTTTACAGGCAGTGTCCAACTGAGCCAAAAAAGGCCCATTTTCAGGGGAGGCCTGGGGAGAAAAGCTCCAAATTACATTTACAGAATCCAATATACATAGAAAAAAATCATAAAACAATAGGTTACAATACACATATAGAACTGACATGGAGTAAAAGACAGAAATAGTTAACAATGCAAATTAATTTGAGATGAACACAATAACAGTGGTAAAATAATGCAGTAGGATTATAAGTCACAAATTATACATCATAATAAATTGTCTTTGATAGCAGCGTTTAGAAAAAGATATTACAGTATTTCTTGCCTGGGGGTGTGGTGATATCCTCACCAGAAATTAAGCAAGTTGTAGTAAAAGAAACAGAGAAATAAGCTGCATCTCCTCTAAACTGTTTGGTTTCTGCAATGAAGGCCCTCTAAGGAGAAGTAAATCTTGCTATCCATCAGGTCTAAACTGATTGTTTCCATATGAAAGGGTGACCGAGGTCAGATAATTGTCACTATAGACCAGCTCTAAACTGATTACTTTCACCAATGAAGGGCCTTTGAAGTCAGATATGTCCCACTACACATCCATCTCTAAACTATCTATCTGTGGTCAGTTATATCCTGCTATGCACCACCTCTAAATTGTTTGCTTTCTGCAACAAAGGACCTATCAGGTCAAGTAAGCCACAATGTTTGACAGCTATAGACTGCTTAATGCAATGCAGAGACTCTGTGTTTAGGTAATGCTTACTATCTGCTGGATCTAAACCAAAGGCTTTCTGCAACTAACACCCCTGAAGTCAGGTATGCCTCACTGCACACTAGTTCTAAGCTGCCTGCTTTCCATGACACAGTCCCTCTGACATAGGTAAGTCCCTCATCAAACAAGCTGTGAAGGCAGCCAGCCCAGCTAGGTGGAATTTTGTAAATAATTATTTGTGAATAATAATATAATTTGTATACTTGTCTTACAAATGTAAGAAAAATATATGCTATGTGTACATTAAACTACTGGTGCAGAAGTATGTGTAGAACTGTTGGTTAGGTACTCAGCTTCAAAAATGTAACCACAGTGTACCCTACTGGGAAATAACAGAAAGGTATGTAAACTATATGCCTGTGCAAATGTATGTTTTAGTAGTAGCAGCTGGAACATAAAGAGTTAACTCAAAAAACCTCAAGAAAATCAGTGGAAATTGTTTGCGATTCTGTTATCTCTCTTTCACCTCAGAACAGGCACAATGTCTACAGCTGCAGGTATTCCTATTATCTGGAAACAGAAATAATTACAGGTTTCAAATATATTTATTTATTTATTTATTTATTTATTGTCGTTGGTTTACCAGGATAGTCCATTGGGCTTTAAAGAACCTGTTTTCAATGGAGTCCTGGGGAGAAAAGCTCCAACAGAATGTATTTTCAACATTTAACAGCAACAATTTTTATACAGAGAGTTATTAATAATTATGTATACTAAAAAGTAGAACTAATCACATTTAGAAAAGCAATCATAACAGTTAATACAATAAGAAGAAACCTACAAGTAATGGAATAAATGTAAAACATTAATACTGATTAGAGAACAAATTTCATAGCTACAGGTGTAGAGTAGAGCTAGTTATGTGGGGTGGGAACAAGAGCATTCCCACCGTGAAGCTAGATGATGGTGGAGAGACTTTTTGAAGGCAGAGTGGTTAGAGGTGGTGCGGATGAGTGGAGGAAGGGAGTTCCACAGGCGAGCGAGGCTGAAGGAAAGAAGATTTTTGCCTGGGGGATGAGTTGGTTTGTGTACTTCGAGTAGATTTTGATTATTTGACCTTAGAACTCTGTTAGGTAGGTGCATTTTAAAGGCAGAGGAAAGGGAGGGACAGAGGGAAGGGTTGAGAATAAGCTTATGGGCTAGAGTTAGTTGAGTGTAAGTTAGTTGATTGGGAAGTTCTAGCCATTTTAGGTTATGGAGGGAGAAACAGTGGTGGGTGGAGGACTTTTGGCTGGTGGCAAATTTTGCAATTTTGTTATAGCAGGAAGTAAGTTGTTTTTTTAACAAGGACTGAAGATTAGTTAGTAGTGGGGCACCATATAGCAGGGATGGGATTAGGAAGGAGGTAGAGAGAGTGATTTTAGTGGCAGATGTGAGGTAGGCATTCTGTCTGTAAAGCATGCCAAGTTTTTGATGTGTTTTTCTGATGTTAATTTGCAGGTGGGAGTTAAATTTAAGTAGGTTATCGATTTGGACCCCAAGTAGTTTGGTTTCTGACACAATTTCAAGAGGTGAGTTGTGTTGAGTAGTAATTGAGAAAGTACCCATGTCAGGAGGGATGACTTTAGAAGGGGTAAATAACATTAGTTTGATCTTGGTAGCATTGAGAGCTAGATGATTACAAAGCATCCATTGCTCAGTGGAAGAGAAAGCATCTTGAGTAAGTTTTTGTAGTGTAGAGATAGAAGAGGCGGAACAGATAATAGTTGAATCATCTGCATATTGGATGATGTTAGAGAAAGGGATTGATTTGTGGAAGTCATTTATAAAGATATTGAACAGAAGAGGACCCAGTATGGAGCCTTGGGGAACTCCTGTAGGGATACTAAGGAAAGAGGAGGTAGCTTTTTTCCATTTTACAGCTTGACTTCTATTAGATAGGTAGCTAGAGAACCAGTTCAAAGAGGAGGAAGATAGGTGAAGATTAGAAAGTTTGTTTAAGAGCAGGCTATGTGAGATGGTATCGAAGGCTTTGGAAAGGTCAAGAAGTAAGGTGGAAACAATTTGTCCAGAGTCACGGGCTTTATTTACAACCTCAAGGAAAGAGAGGAGGGCTGTCATGGTGCTATGATTGGGTCTGAAACCGTGCTGTGTGGGAGTTATAAGATGGTTGTCTAGGAGGTGGGGAAGGAGCTGAAGTTGGACACATTTTCTAAGAGTTTAGAGATGGGGGACAGGATGGCTATGGGGCGGAAATTAGTAATATTATTATTGTTACCACCTTTATGTAGAGGTATAATAAAGGCTTGTTTCCAGATTTGGGGAACTGTGTATTCTAGTAGTGAGCGGTTAATTAAAATGCTAATGGCGTAGGCAAGAGTTTCAGCAGCTATACTGAGAAAGTAAGAGGGGATATTATCTGGAGCATTGGTACATGGTTTCAATTTCTGAAGGAGTTTTTTAATAGTTGATGTTGGTATGGGATTTAGTGAGAAGAGGGGCAGTCAGGAGGGAGGAAATTTTAGGGAGTAGGAAATGATGATAGAGTTTGTGTAGAAGAGGGGGTAGGGGAGATTGTGGGTGAGGAGTAGGGTGAAGAAGTAGAGATAGTGGGGGTGGATGAGGAGGTATTAGATAGTAGAGAGGAGTTAGAGAATGAGGAGGTCAATTTAGAGATAGAGTCAATAAAGAAGGAATTAAATTGGGTGGCTAATTCATGTTCTGGAGCATTTGGGTCTGGGGTAGGAGTATCCGGTTTGCTGGGGTGGAGGAGAGTAGAGATCCCTTTCCAGAATTTCTGAGGGTTGTTTTTATTTTGGTTTTGGAGTGTAGAGAAATAGTTTTGACGATCAGAAATAGTGAGTTTCTTTGCTTTGTTTCGGAGCATTTTATATTTGTTAAGGAGTGGTGCTGTCTTGTGTTTTGGTAGCGTCCCCTGACTTTGTCTCTTTGTCTCATGATAGCAAGAGTAGTTTTGGAGAGCCATGGGGCTGATTTAGTTTTTATTCTTTTAGTCCGTAAAGGAGCTTGGGAGTCAAGTAGTTTTAAGAAAGTTGAGTTGAAGTATGAGACTGCATCGTCTAGAGATAATGTTTTAGACAGTTCCAATTAATTGCTTGTAGTGAGTTTGAAAAGATTAATGGGTTGAAGTTTTTATGGTCACGGATAGTAATGTAGTTATGAGTCTGCTGAAGGATAGTGGGAAGCCGGTGGGTAAAGGTGGGTAAGTGGTCACCAAGTGGGTCGGGAAGAGTGCCACTGTTGTTGAAGTAGTGAGGGTGGGAGACTAGAATCCAATCCAATATACTCCCATTGGAGGGGTTTTTGGCAGGATGGGTTACCAAAGTGATCAGTTGTGAGAAATTGTAAAGGTTGTTAGTGAGGTTTGTAGGAGACTGTATAAGGGCCCAGTTAATATTAACATCTCCTAGGATTATGGTTTCATTACTAATGTTACTGGATAGCCAGGAAAGGATGAGTTCAAGTGTGGAGATATTATCCCTGGGGATGTAAAGGAAGCTATACATATGTGTTTATGATTATTGATTTGTAGCATGGTAAGGAGAAGTTCGGCATTGTTAAAGTGTGGAGTAGGTTTGTTGTATGGGGTAACTACTAAGGAGGAAGTGTATAGGAGGGCTACTCCTCCACCTTTCTTGTGAGGTCTGTCTTTTCGAATGATGGAGTAGTTAGGAGGAGCTATTTCAGAGTCTTTAATGTGTGGTTTTAGCCAGGTTTCTGAAATAGTGAGGATGTCAGGTTTATTGTGTATGAGCCATGCATGTAGGTTTGGGACTTTGTTTACTACACTTTGAGAGTTTAAGGAAGTGAATAATAGGGATTTATTTATAGCAGTAGTAGTGGTGGGGCCTGGGTTAGGATGGATGTCTCCAGATATGAGAGCGCTTGTAAGGTGTAGTATGTAATGGTTTATGTGGGTAGTTAGCAAGGAGATGAGATTAGGTTGTTTTGTGAATTGGAAGGGTTTGCTAAAAGTCATGGTGGAAAAGTTAGCATGATAGGAGATAAGTTTGTGTCGAAAGAGAAGGAGGTTTTCTGAGGAATATAAATGGGGGGAGATAAGAGAATATGAGGGTGAGAAAGAAGTGTTGTGAGGATTAGTTATATGAAAGGGTTGGGAGTGGGTGGAAATTGTGGATTGGGAGAGATGATATAAAGAGGATAAAGAGAATAGTAGTAATAGTGTGAGGAAGGTGAAGGGGTATTTGGAGAGCATGATGAGGAGGAGTGAATAGAACAGTGGACTTAGAGTAGCTGAGTATTGAATATAGTGGATACTATATAAATTAACTGGATGTATCTGGGTAGAAGTAGTGTGTTAGATTGTGAGATATGTAGAGTGGTTATGTGGTAGATAAGATATATATGAAAGCTAGAGAGATAAATATAAAAGTGTGTAAATGTTTTACAATTTCCAGTTCCAGGCAAGGTTCTAAGAGATAAGTATTTTTGACACAGGGTGGTTAATTTTAAGTTTCTGTTAGCCTGGAATCTGAAAACAGAGGTGTCAAAGAATGATGTAATCTGAGATAGCCCAGCAGAAATGTTTAATAGTAATTTAAGAACTATCTTAGAGAGTGAGTCTGTACATTTTGTATTTGTCTCTGGACCTAGAAACATCCATTCAGTACTTGTATTTGCCTTGCTAATAGTAAGTACTAGATTACAGGGATTTCTCTTAGAGATAGATAGGAATATAGCACGAATAGTCTAGATGTTTTCTGCATTTATGTGAGAATGTCCTGCAATGTTGTTTTAAAATATTTCCTGTGATTCTGGACTCTGTTGTCACTGTGTTGAGTTATTGAATATTGTCTTGTTCATTTATTATTTATTATTAAATATATTTAAATCTTTTAATTGTGGCTGGTTTGTTTAGAGATATTTAAGTTCTTAGAGTACTTGCATGTATTTGGTAACACTGTACAGGCCACTCTTGAATAGCCTTAGTTTGGTCACACTTACCAGTTGAATAATAGTAACATTACCCTGTAGAATTGGTCACCCTTTGGGAAGGGCCTTGGAGTAGCTGATAAGTAAGAGCAGGTCGGTGGCAGTGATTTCTACCTTATAGTCTGGGCAGAAGGGGCATAGGTAGTAAATCTGTGCCTGCCTTCCCCAGGAGTGTCTGTGCATTTGTATATAAAGCAAATCTCAAAGTGTGTGGGTGTCAGCTACTTGGGCAGGGACACAAAGCACTGGTTGGACAGAGAGGGTGCTGGAGGTTTTGGCTTGACCACTCGGCTGAGATCATAACACTACAGCTGCACCAGTGGGGAGTCTTATTGGGGATCTGAAGAGAGAGGAAGAAACCAGTCACAGACTGACTGTGATCTCTGTGTACTCTTAAGGGAAATTGTACTTTACTATGTGTGTAATTGTCATCCTCCCAATGTACACATCCCTCACTGGTGTTACTGGTGAGTATTGAGGATCCTTGATTACTGGGCCAGTGCAGGGGTGTCACATATTAATTGATGGCAGTGGTGGGATAGCCATATCACATATTAATTGGTTGATAGTGGTGATATAGCCACATGACATATTAACTGGCTTGTAGTGGTGTGAATACTGAATTCCTGTAACTTGTGTACAGTGATCACTGAAGGTGCTTGTACTCTTAATCAGCCATACAATGAACATTCAAAGTTAATATCACAAGTGTTTTATTTTCTTTTGTTAGCTTAGTTACTCAGAGAGAGCAGGCAAGCATGTCAACAGACGAGTATGGCAAGCTGACAAGGAGCCAGTTGGCTGAGACCAGGCTAAAGAACTGGTGCATGCCACCCTGACTAAGCCAAACATAATTGCAGCTTTAGTCACAGCTGCATCAGAGAATAGCAACCAGGAGGATAATCAGACTGGTTGTGGGGATGTACAACTCTCACAGAATGGACAGCCCAACCTTTCCACAGAGGACTTAAAAATCTGTCTGGAGTTAAAGAGACTTGAGCTGGAGGTCAAGTGTTTGGAAATAGAGGCAGCAGAGAGACTGAGGCATCTAGAGACTGAGGAAAATGAGAAACTGCTATGCCTGGAAGCTGAGGAGAAGGAAAGCAGAGGCAACATGAAAAGGAGTACTAACTCTTCGCCAGAGTCATGGAGGTAATGGGGAAGGGAGTAACCAAACCCTAGAAACAACAAAGGTCAGTACATTTCTTCCACAATTTACAGAGGGGAATAATTGTGATTGCTTTATTCATATGTTTGAGAGGGTATACAAACAGTATGATGTTGAGCAAGGGTTCTGGGTATAGTTCCTGACCCCTTTACTCCATGGTAAAGCTGTAATTGTTCTTTACAAACTGTCTGATAATGACTGCTTAAATTAAAATGTTGTAAAAAAATGTTTGCCAGAATGTTTTAACTTAACACCTGAATCTTACAGAAAAAAGTTTTGTGAGCATAGACGCAAGGCAGATGAAACTATGTGTGAATATGTTGCTGAACTAAGCACTTATTTTCATAGGTGGGTGAGTGGATGTCAGGTCACCACTTCTGAAGGGCTGGCAGACCTTTTGATGAGGAAACAAGCCCTTAGCACTTTGCCTGAGGACATGAGAATCTGGTTAGTTGATAGACAATGCCTTACTATAGATGAGTTCGGGAAGAAGGGAGACCTATACCTAGCAAGCAGGGCATCCCTGCACAGGAAAGGGACACCCAGTGCTGCTCATGGGTCTAAGGGAACCCATGATGGGCAGCCCAGACTGCCCCCAACAGACTCTGAAA
Source organism: Protopterus annectens (assembly GCF_019279795.1). Lineage (NCBI taxonomy): Eukaryota > Metazoa > Chordata > Ceratodontiformes > Protopteridae > Protopterus > Protopterus annectens. The sequence continues at coordinate 1,614,459,970 of NC_056729.1, read as the reverse complement.
TAGTAGGGGAAGCCACTAGTCCAGGTACACATCCAGGACCTAGGTTTAAATGTTGTAAATGCAACCAGTGGGGCCATGTAGCATATAGATGTCCACAGAGCAAGTTGGGGAACAAAAGGTGGAAGAGCCAGTAAGTGAGAATGACAAAATGCCAATAGTAGGCTGTTTTGAGACAACAAGGGTACCAGACTACCACAAGAGGATATATCCTATCTTAGTGAATGGCAAAGAGACCATTGCTAAGAGAGACACTGATTCTGACATAACCATTGTGAAGCCTGCAATGGTTACAGAGGAGCACTACTTGCCTGGGCAGTCTACTCCAGTTAGAGTTTTAGGAGGGGACCCCATTCCAAATACCTTTGGCCAGGGTTCACCTTGACTGGGAGGGTGGAAAAGAAAGCCAGCAATTAGGTGTGTTTGAAGATATCTATGCAGATGTCCTGATAGGGAATGATTTTGATAATGCAGTACCATGTGTTCATGCAGTTACATGCAGTCAAGCATGGAGACAAGCATGTGGGTCTGGTAGCCTGGGGGAGACCCAGACAGACTACACAGTTGCACCCAGGATTGGTGAGGTGGTTACTTCAGGGAGGGAGCTACCCTTTATCAGTGAGACTGAAGGTGAGACACAGCTGCTTATGGGTACTGATATTCCCTTGGCAGAGTGACTGCAAGGGCAGAGGTCAGTAGTAGTGCCCAGGCTGACAGTAAGGCACCACTGTCAGAGGATACCAGACTTCCTGTGGAAGGGGAGCTGGGAAGGGTTACAAAGAGAGAGTTTAGACAGGCTCAGCTCTCAGACCCTACATTAAAAGGCCTGAGGCATGTAGCTAGTGAGGCACCTGATTCTCAAAGGAAGGGCGAATCTGTATACTGGGACAAAGGGTTACTGTATAGAGAGTAGACTCCTGAGAGATGGCTAGAGGGTGAGAGAATACAGCAGTAGGTAGTGCCCAGAGCCTACCATCTGACACTTCTAGCTGTAGCTCATGATATTCCCTTTGCAGGCCATATGGGCATAAAACATACAAAAAGATGTATTATACAGAACTTTTATTGGCCTGGGATTTCTAGAGATGTACCAGGGTACTGCAGGACCTGTGAGCAGTGCCAAAAGGTAGGCAAGGCAGGAGATAAGGTGAAAGCTCCTTTGATGCCTTTGCCCATGACTGAGGAACCATTTCAGTGGGTATCTATGGATATTGGGGGGCCTCTGAGTGCCCCATATTCCACTGGGGAAAAGTATATCCTACTGGTAGTAGATTATGCTACCAGATACCCTGAGTCTGTGTCCTCCATTGAGGCAGAAAAGGTGGCAAATGCTTTGTTAGAGATATTCAGCAGGGTAGGTTTCCCAAAAGAAATACTGACTGACAGAGGAGCCAACTTCATGTCAGACCTGCTGACTTGTCTCTGGAAGTACTGTGGCGTGAAGCACCTAAAGGCCTACCCCTACAATCCCCAGACTAATGATCTTATTGAGAGGTTAACCTCTACAATCAAGACCATGTTATGGGTATTTGCAGACCAGTTTAAGAGGGACTGGGAGAAATATTTGCCCCATCTGTTGTTTGCCTTACAGAGACGTTCCCCAGGAATCCACAGGTTTTTCACCCTTTAAGTTGTTGTATGGCCATAAGGTGAGAAGACCTCTAGATTTAATTAGAGATGAATGGGAGGGTGAGTGTGAATCCCACAAGGAGTCTGTTGTGGCATAGGTCCTAAACCTCAGGACAAGGCTCAACCAACTCATGGGCTTGACCCAGGAGAACCTGGCAGAAGCACAATAGCAGAAAAAGGTCTGGTATGACAGGAATGCTTGAGCTACAGAGTATGTTGTAGGGCAGCAGGTAAAGGTTCTCATTCCTGTCAGATTCAACAAGCTGCAGGATGGTAAGGTAGGTCAGTGATGTTAACTACATGGTAGAACTGCCAGGCAGGAGGCCGGGGCACAAATTGTACCATGTTAACATGATGAAGCCTTACCACAATAGGGAGGCCCTTGTGCTGAGTATTTGCAGTGGATTGCAGGAAGAGTCTGAGGGGGATCTGGTGACTGATCTCCTCAGTGAGGCTCGGACTGGCACCTCAGTGGAAGGGGTAGCAATGTCCCAGCACCTATCCCCTCCCCAGGTTTGAGAAATCCGAGCAGTGTTACTGGAGTATAGGGACATGTTCAGTGGGAAACCAGGGTGAACCCACCTGGTGCAGCACCAGGTGGATACAGGACCCCAAAGGCCTCATAAGCAGGCCACTAATGGGGTGCTTGAGAGAGTCAAACAGACTCTGATGGAGGAGATACAGGAAAAGTTGGAAATAGGGGTAATTCAGGAGTCCAGTAGTCCCTGGGCCTACCTAGTAGTGCTGGTACCAAAGAAGGATGGCAGCACTAGGTTCTGTGTAGACTACAGGAAATTAGATAGTCACATAGAGTCAGATGCTTACTCCATGCCTAGGATGGATGAAGCCCTAGAGCAGCTGGGTGGGTTAAGTATCTTACTACCATTGATCTTGCCAAGGGTTACTGACAGGTGCCCTTGACTCCCAGTGCTAGACAGAGGTTAGCCTTTGTGACTTCTTTTGGCTTGTATGAGTCACAGAGATGCCCTTTTGGATGAAAAATGCCCCATTGACTATCCTGAGGCTAGTAGATTGCACCCTAGCAGGAGCAGGAGATTTTTCCAGTGCTTACCTAGATGGTACTGCCATCTACAGCCATTCCTGGCAAGAGCATCTTCAGCATGTCAGGGAGGTGCTGGGCAGGCTACAGCAGGCAAAGGTTGGCTATTAAGCCCAGAAAATGTCAGGTGGGTATGGCAGAGGTCTCCTACCTGGGACATAGAGTGGAGAGTGGTAAGACCAGCCCAGAATCTGCCACAGCTGAGGCCATTCAGGCATGGCCTGCATATGTTACCAAAAAGCAGGTTAGGGCATTTTTAGGGACAACAGGGTACTACAGAATGTCTGCCCCCACTTATAGTAGCATAGCTGCACCCCTCACAGACTTGACAAGGAAAAACAGGCCAGATAAGGTAGTGTGGATCCCAGCATGTAAGCAGGCATTCCAGAAGCTTAAAGAAGCATTGGGAGGACCCCCTGTGTTAGCCAGTCCAGATTACAGCAAAGAATGTGCAAGTGGATGCTTCAGACCATAAGGTGGCGGATGTACTTAGCCAGATTTCTTCAGAGGGTAAAGAGCACCCAGTGGTTTATCTCAGTCATAGGCTCCAACCCAGGGAGGAATGCTATGCAGCTGTAGAAAATGAATGTCTAGCCATAGTGTGGGTACTGCAGAAACTTTAGCCTTATCTGTATGGAAGGAAATTCACTGTAGTGACAGACCACAATCCCTTAACATGGCTACATCAAGCCAGCCAGCAAAATGCAAAGTTACTAAGGTGGAACCTAGGGTTGCAAGCATATGATATGACAGTACAGCACCGCAGTGGGCTTTGCAATGCCAATGCAGATGGCCTCTCAAGACAGAGAAGGGGGTAAGGTATTCCCAGATAGGCTCAACCCTCTCAAGCAACATTTCTCAAGGGTCACTTGAAAAACTAACTTGAGTTTTCAGGGGGAGGATTGTGAAGGCTGCCAGCCCAGCTAGGTGGAATTTTGTAAATAATTCTATGTTATTTGTGAATAGTAATTTGATTTGTATGCTTGTCTTACAAATGTATGAAAACTATATACTATGTGTACATTAAGCTACTGGTACAAAAGTATGTGTTGAACTGTTTGTTAGGAACAGAGCTTTATGAATGTAACCACAGTGTACCCTACTGGGAAAAGAACAGAAATGGATGTAAACTATATGCCTGTGCAAATGTATGTTTTGATAGTAGTAGTGGGAACATATAGAGTTAACTTGCAAAACCTCAAGAAGTGGAAATTGTTTATACAATTCTGTTATCTCTGTTTCAGCTCAGAGCAGAGACAATGTCTAGAGTTGTAGGTTTTCCTGTTGTCTGGAAAGAGAAATAATTACAGGTTTCAAATGTAAAAGTGTGTGACTGTTTTACAGTTTCCAGTTCCAGGCAAGCTTTTAAGAGATAAGTATTTTTGACACAGGGGTGCTAAATTTTAAGTTTCTGTTAGCCTGGAAACTGAAAGCAGAGGTGTCAAAAAATGATGTAATCTGAGATGACCCAGCAGAAATTTAAGAACTATCTCAGAGAGTGAGTCTGTGCATTTTGTATTTGTCTCTGGACCCAGAAACATCCATTTAGCACTTGTATTTGCCTTGCTAATAGTAAGTACTAGATTACAGTGATTTCTCTTATAGATAGATATGAATATAGCAAGATTAGTCTAGATGTTTCTGTATTTATGTGAGACTGTCCTGCAATGTTGTTTTAAAATATTTCCTGTGATTCTGAACTCTTGTTGTCACTGTGTTGAGTTATTGAATATTGTCTTGTTCTTTTATTATTTATTATTAAATATATTTAAACCTTTTAACTGTGGCTGGTTTGTTTAGAGATATTTAAGCTCTTAGAGTACTTGCATGTATTTGGTAACACTGTACAGGCCACTCTTGAATAGCCTTAGTTTGGTCACACTTACCAGTTGGATAATAGTAACATTACACTGCAGAATTGGTCACCCTTTGGCAAGGGTCTTAGAGTAGCTGATAAGTAAGAGCTGGTTGGTGGCAGTGATTTCTGCTGTATAGTCTGAGCAGAAAGGGGCATAACTAATAAACCTTTGCCAGCCTTCCCCAGGAGTGTCTGTGAGTTTGTATATAAATCAGATCTTAAAGTGTGTGCATGTCAGCTACTTGGGCAGGGACACAAAGCACTGGTTGGACAGAGAAGGTGCTGGAGGTTTTGGCTTGACCACTCGGCTGAGATCTTAATCCTATAGCTGTGCCAGTGGGGAGTCTTACTGGGGATCTGGAGAGAGAGAGAAACCATCCCTGACTGACTGTGATCTCTGTGTGCTCTTAAGGGAAATTGTACTTTACTATGTGTGTACTTGTCATCCTCCCAATGTGCACGGCCCTCACTGGTGTTAGTGGTGAGGATTGGGGCTCCTTGATTACTGGGCCAGTGCAGGGGCATTATGCAAACTCTAAACTGTTTTCTTACCATAGGAACTGGCTACTGATGTCCAGTAAGTTTGCCTGCAAAATAGCCCAAATAGATAACTTTCTGCATAGAAGGGCCTCTGAGGTCAGGTAAGTCCCTCTGCATGACATCTCTTAACAGAATGTTTCCACCAACAAAGGGTCTCTGAGGTAATGTAAATCCTCCTATAAATAAGGGCTAAATGTATTTATTTTTTGCAATGAAGGGCCACTGAGGTAAGGTAAATCCCGCTACACACCAGCTCTAAACTGATTTCTTTTCCTAACATGGAGCCTGTATGCATCAGCTGTAAATTGATTTGCTTCTGCAATGAAAGTTCTTAGGTTAGATAAGTTAGGAACCTCTCCAGCTCTAAACTGATTGGTATCCACAACAAAGTGTCTCTAATAAGGTCAAATAAGTCCTATTTACTTAGCATCCTTAAACTGATTAATTTTGACAACCAAGTCCCCGTTTTTGTCAATTCTTAATCTAATTGTATTCTACGACAAAGGGTCACTCAGGTTATGTTGTCTCTCTATAAACTGGCTGTAAATCAAGTGCTTTCTCCAGTGATGGACCTTTCACATCTGGTAAGTTCTACTACATGCCATCTCTAAACTGATTACTTTTCACAATGAAGGTTCCCTGAGGTTAGTTGAGTCCCTCAATGCCTCTCCTCTAAACTGTTTGCTATCTGCAATGAACAGCCTCTGAGGTCAAGTAAATTATACTATTAACCAGCCTAAACTTATTGCTTTCACCAATGAAGGACCTCTGAAGTCAGATAAGTCCCACTTTGCATGAAGTCTAAACTGATTTTTTTTTTTTTAACAATGAAAGACCTCTGAGGTCAAGAAAGTCACAGTGCCCTACATCTTTATACTGATTTATTTCTGTGACCAACAGCATCTGAGGTCAGGTAAATCTTGCTATACACCAGTTCTAAACTGATTGCTTTCTGCAACAAAGGACCACTCTGGTCAGGTAAGCCATGATGTTTGACAGCTCTAAACTAATTGCTTAGTTCAACACAGACTGTCTGTGGTCAGGTAATGCTAACTACTTGCCAGATCAAAATGAAATACTTTCTGTAACCAACACCTTCTGAAGTCAGGTATGTCTCACTGCTCTACAGTGCAAAACTGACTACTTTCCACCACGAAGAGTTTCTGAGATCAAGTAAGTCCCACACTAAATAAGCTCTGTACATTCCAATGGGCCTCTAACACCTGCTAAATTTCCCTACACACTGGTCCTAAATGCATTACATTTCACATAGAATGGCCTCTGAAGTCATGTAAGGCCTGCTATGCACCAGCTCTAAACAGATTGTTTTTACTAAAGAAGGGTCTCTGAGCTAAGGTAATTCCCATTATACACAAGGACTAAATAATTTTTTTTTCACAATAAAGAAACTCTGACATTATTTAAGCCCCACTACCTAACAGCTCTACACTAATTTCTTTTTGCAATGGAGAGTCTCTGATTTCAAGTAAGTCCTGCTATAAAACCGCTCTAAACAGATTTGTTTCTGCAAGAATGGCCAATGAGGTTATGTAGGTTACTAAGCTCTCCAGTTGTAAACTTTTTGCTCTTTGAAACAAAGTGCCCTTTAGCTCAGGTAAGTCTTGTTACATACCAGCTTTAAACTGATTAATTTTGACAACCAAGGCACAATGTTTGCCAACTCTAAACTGACTGTTTTTTGCAACAAAGGGCCTCCAATCTCAGGTAAGCCTAGTACCTGCCAGCTCTAAACCAAAGGCTGCTTGGAAGTATGGGTCTCTGAAGTCAGGTTTGTCCTGCTACACAACACTTTTAAAATGACTATGTTCCACAACAAAGGGGCCTCTGAATTCAGGTAAATTCTGCTACATACCATCTCTAAAATAATTGCTTTGGCCACAAAAGGGTCTCTGAGGTCAGGTGAATTCCTCTAACCAGCAGCTCTAAACTGATTCCTTTTGCCAATTAAGGATCTATGACATATGATAAGTGTCGTTACACAGCAACTCTCTATTTATTGCTTTCCACAAAGAAAGGCCACTGAGTTCAGGTAAGTCCAGCTCTATGTACTACCTCTAAACTGCTTTTTTTCTGTAATGAAGTAAATCCTGCTATGCATCATCCTTAAAATGATTGCTTTCAACAATGAAGACTCTCAGCGACCAGGTAAGTACTGCTATGGACCAGCACTAAATCAATTGCTTTCACTATTGAAGGGCCACTGAGGTCCTAAGTCCTACTATGTACCAACTCTAAACTATTTTTTTTTTTACAGTGAAGGGCCTCTGAGGTCAGATACATCACAATGATTTATTTATGCGACCAAGGGGATATAAGGTCAGGTAAGTCCTGCTATGCACCAGATCTAAACTGATTGATTTCCTTAATTCTGCAACAAAGGAGCTCTGAGGTCAGATAAGCCCTGGTGTTTTTGACAGTTCTAAACTGTCCACTTTATGCAACAAAGATTCTCTGGAATAATGTAGTGCCCACTACCTGCCAGATCTAAACCAGAGATTTTCTGTCTCACTACATACCAGCTTTAAACTGAGTAGTTGTACAATAAATGAGATTAGTTAAGTCCCACAACAAAGAAGCTGCAATCTGATTGCTTACCACAGGAATGAACCTCTGAGGTCTGCTGAGTTCCCCTCTGCTATAGCCTAAATATATAGATTTCTGCTTTGAAGGGCCTTGGAGGTCAGGTAAGTCCTGCTATGTACCAGCTCAAAATGGATTGCTGCTACTCAGTTTAATTCCTGCAAGTCTTTTTTATTTCTAATACTGTGGTCGGAATGGACCCCATTCTTAAGTCAGGGTATGATTAAAGTTGACAAAACTGTTTCAATCTTTGATCCTAGTCAAAAGTTCTCTTTGAGCACCTGCAGTGTTCCCCAAATTGAGTCCTTTAGTAATTTATGTGGAGTTACATATATCGGTAAAACATGTAAACACGATTGCAAATTCTTTTTTATTAGACCTGCTCCTCCTACTGCTGTTGGAACTGTCTGGTACCTTTCTTTCACATTGCTCTCATTTTTGCCTCAGAATCTTGGTATTTTAAGACACTGTAATCACTAGGTGTAGCAATTTCAATTATCAATGCTTTCCTTTTCTGGCATCTGTTTTTTTGAGCAGTCCATATTAGGTTCATAGGTAGGTACCAGGCTATCGGCCTAAGGGCCTATGCAAGCCTAGCCAGCACGGTACCATAGCTTATGCCACCCAAGAAAGTTATTTTCCTGAGCCACTGTCCAGCAGAAACACAGAAGTGATCCCCGGGGTGTATTTCCTATTTCCCATCCTCTCATCAAGATTTCTCTTGAAGAGTGCTAATGAAGAACTTTGCTTGACATAGATGGGCAGCCTGTTCCAGAGTATAGGAAGTCTCTGGGACAGGAATCTATCCCTCCAGCGTATCCTGTTTATTGTGGTGACAAGGTTTAGGTCCCTAGAGAATGTAGCTCGGAGGGAGTGGGATTTCTTTAGGTGTAGCATGTCCAGCAGCTCTGGGTTTGACATAGCTTTATATGCTAGGCAGAGATCACCTCGGAGTAGGCGATATGTTACGGAGTAAAGCTGGAGTTTTTTGAGGCGGTTAGTGTAGGGCATTTGTTTGAGGCCAGTAATCCTCTATGTGACGTACTTCTGTGGCCTTTCCAGCTGCTGCAGATGTCTTGTGAGGTACATTCCAAAAGTGGCATTGTACTCTATAATGGGTCTAATGAGTGTCGAGTAGAGGGGAACAATGACCTCTTTTTACCTGGATGAGAACCCTTTTATGATGAGGTGTGCCATGTAGAAGGACTTCCTGACTACTGTGGCGATGTGACTATCAAAGGAGAGACTACTGCCCACCTGGGTCCCAAGATCTCTTGTCACGCATTCGGTGTTAAGAAGATTGCTGCCTATGTGGTAGTTCATGGGTACAGAGTTTTTACCAAAGGGGATGACACTGCACTTTTTGGCACTGAGCTTAAGGCCATGGCTCTGACACCAGGCATCTGTCTCAGTGAGGCCTTTCTGTAGGATGTCCACATCATTTGGGGACTTGACTATGGCTCCTAGTTTGCAGTCATCTGCGAACTTCGTTAGCCAGAGGCCTTCTGTGTTAGCCTGTACTTCAGAGAAGTAGATACCAAACAGGAGAGGTCCCAGGATGGAACCCTGTGGTACTCCACTTGTCACTGCTTTGAGATCAGATTTGGAGTCAGCAACTTTTACAGTGTGGGTTCTGTCAGTGAGCCAGTTGGCAACCCATCTTGTGACGTAGGGATGTATACCTAATTTAGTGAGTTTAGCTATAATCCCAGAATGGGGGATGGTGTTGAAAGCCTTGGCGAGGTCAAGACAGGCTGTGTGTACCACCTTACCCTCATCCACGGAGGTTACCAATGTCTTTGTTTATGAGTTCTATGATGATACATTCCATGGCCTTGCAGACCAGGCTCGTCAAGCTAATAGGTTGATTCCATGTGATATCAACACTTTGGGGTTGATGTTGCCAGTGTTTGTAAACTACTTCAGCATTGTAGTCTTTGCAAAATCCCAGTGCAACAGACTTGCTACATTATTGTGTCTTTCATTTTACAGGCCCTCTGGCATGAGTGTATCACACCCAAAAAGAAGAGAAAGATATGTGACTGTTACAGTTCTTCTTACAGAACCTGCATTTCTCTGCTTCTCCCACATTTTTAATGGACTTTATAAGCTAATGTGTACATAGTCCACTATCCTGGGATGCCATTATTAACCTTTTATCTTTTCATTTCAGTTCAATTCCTTAATCATTCTTGTTCAAATCTTGAGCAACATGAGGTTGTTCCGGGAGATATCTATACTTCCCTCGCTATTTATGCCTTTTCTGCATTTATTTCCTAACTATCTGATCCTTTTCCTTATATTTTTTCTTTTGTTTTTTTGGCACATTGCTTGACATTGATATGCTTTTGCTAAAGTAAGCAGGGAAAATACTGTTTTGGGTGATTGAATCTCCTTCCCCTCATATTTTAAGATTTAACTATGTTTAGATCTGGTGAGGTCATCTGATATGTATGCAGTCCTGTGACTGATGATCTATACCTCCTTCAGAGCAAGGAAACTATAATCTTGGTATACACTGATTTTTATATATAATTCATAATCAGCATGAAGTATTTTTCTTGTTTTCCTGTCCAAATGATACATTACCTTTTGAGCCAGTCAATCACCCCAAAGCTGTAAGGTGAAATAGGAAGAGAAAATTGGTTTATAGCTTGGACGTTCTGCCTATATGTCAGGGCTGTTTTTAGTACTAGATCTTCTAAAGTGTTCCTTACTAAGTTTTTTTTCACATTTGTTCATGTTTTATTATTGATCTTTCATCAACTCTCAGATGTTTATATACTTCCTCCACCTCACATTCCTTTATAACTCATTCCTGCCCCAGAATATTTTCTTGGTGCTGCAGCAGTTACTTTTTTTTTACAATTTTCTAGACCAGCAAGTAATTACTTTATAATATTTCCCTTTGAATTTTTATCACTGGGATAATAATTTGCACTATGTTATGGTTCAGCTGCAAAATAGCCACTATTCCATGGTCACTGCAATGTAACTGATCAATGTAGGGTATAATTTATACATCTTCTTTAATTTATCCATGCCATTCTTACATTTTTTCCCTTTTTAGAATTCTCTGTTATGGCTTTATTTAGTGGCCAATGATTCTTTTTCCATATGATTTTATTTTGTTACTCTTTTGTTTTATTACCATGACCGAGTTTTTTACTAAATAACTATAAACTCTTTCTGCATCAACTACCATACATAATTTGTATGATGAAGAAAGGCAAGTTAATTGCCCATTGTTTTTAGGATGGCTCGCAGGTTCACTCTTGAGGAAGAGTATAGTTTTTCCTGTTATTAACCATGTCGGTGACTGTTTGGGATGTGCTTATAAGGAATTCTTCCTCAGGACTAAATATTTGTGTAAAATAGATGAAATAAATAGATTATAGGAGTTAGGTACAGTATCTGACCCTGCTGTTTTCCAATGAGTAGTTTTTCTTAATTTTCTCTCAGTTTCTCTGGCCGTTACTTCATCCCATTTCATATCCTCTACATCTTTCTATTAAATCTTATATACATTTAGCACCTTTGTTATCTTCAGTGGGGTCTTCATAAAAACTTCTCTAAAATGTGCCTATGTCTTCTTTTTTGTTTTTATTCTGTTTGCTTTGTTACTAATCCTCTATAAAATATTTTTGGGTCCTCAATGACTTGTTAACTTTGACCTTTTCCTTTATAGTTATTTGCATTTCTTCTATGCTTTTCCCGCATTTACAGATATTTTCATTTTATTATGACAGTAGCATATGATAAATTGTGGAATGTTTTGATACTGAGCATTGATTTTACATCTGTCATTCTAATTATTTTTGATTATATGTTCCCTGTTCTAGTATATTCTTCTGTCTGTGATTCTTCCTGTCTTACTTAGTTTATAGTTTTCTCTATTTGATGCTTCCATTGTGGTATTTTACTTGTTTCCTTCTTTTCTTTTCCTTTGTTACCCATGGTTTTGTTGGTAATACTTTATCCATTATTAGTTTAACTGCACAATAAAATAATATGTTTATTTCTGTTATAGCACATGAATTTCTCTTAATAGCCCTCATTACTGTGTTCATCTGTTTTACCAGTCTTCTCATATTCTGGGCCTTATTTAGCTTCTGTAATTTATTTCTTTCATCTATCTTAATATCTCTATCATTCTCTTTTAAATGAAACAGGTCTTCCCTCAAGTCATTTTCTTCTGGCTTGAGAGTGTCTTATTGACTCTGTCTTTCCTGCAAGTAATCTTCAGAAGTTTCCAGAAAATCTTACTATGCCGTATCCCCTTCAGATGCACCTTCCTTCATTTGCTGCTCCCTCATTTGGGAACCCTTTGGCCCATCACTCCACAACATTGCATGTGTCAGAGTTGTCACTCTTTCCTGCTCCTCCCCTTGTTATGCAACTTCAATTGGACTTTCGTACCAGTATCTTACTGGTGGCTCCAAAGTGTCATCATGTTGCAAATCTTTAGATGCTATCTGCTCCAGCTGTTTCTCCTTAATCTGGGGACCCATAAATCCATCATGCTGTAACATTGCCTCTGTTGCATTCTCCACACTAACTCCTTCACTTCACAGGTAATTCATAACTTTAATTTCTATTTGTTTAACTTCTGTTTTGCTAATCCTTTTTACTACATTCACCCTTTGTTTTTTTATTTTTTTGTATTCTGAAATTTTTCATATCTGGCTGCCTTCTTTCGGTATTTCTCTTCAAATATCTTTGGAGTTGATTTTTTTGTATTGATTAGTTTAGCTTTCTGCTTTATATAAATATTACTCCATAATGGCTATCTTTTTTTCTTTCCCATGTCCATGTTTCTTTTTTAACCTTTAAAAAATCCCCAAACCTCTGTTTTTTCTTCTTTATGTTTTTTTCCTCTTCTTGTCTCACTTCTTTTTCAGATGCTCAATGTTCCTTTGTCTGTGTAATGTTTTTCATAAATCTGTTGTACTAATGAATACACATTTTTCTTAAAAGCATTTGACAGTTTTTCTTCTGAAAGTATTTTTCTTCCCTTTAATTTCTCTTTTAATCTTCCAGCATATCCTTTATCTGTAAACTCTGGGCTTCCTGTATAATAGTAATAATACATCATTTCTTCATGTTCCTTGTCTGTCAGTTTAATTTCATCAAGTCTTATAGGTTTCTAATACCATGGCAGGAATGGACCCAGTTACCATGTCAGGGAAATATTAAGTTCATGATGTTTTAGTTTTTGATATTAGCCAAAAGTGCTCATCACTGCACCCACAATTCAGTGCACAGAACTGACTTCTTCTGTAATTCATACAGAGTTAAATATACTGGTAGTGTATCTAAATATGACTATAGGTTCATAGGTTCATAGGTTCATACTAGGCTATCTGCCCTCGGGCATTTATAACCCACCTCCATAGATATCACAAGGGATAAGAAACTAAGAGTAATGCTACTCAATGCCAGAAGTCTAAACCTCAAGATGCATGCACTCGAAACTCTCCTTAGCATGGAGAACATCGATATCTGTGCAGTAACAGAAACCTGGTTCAAGGCTCCCGAGAGCACCCCAGCACTACCAGGTTATACCTCATACCATGCTTTTCGGCCCCAAAACTTGGACCAAACCACAAAAGGAGGGGGAGTATCAATATTCGTCAAAGATACCCACACCTCCAGGTTGGTGGCACAGCACGAAGCATCAGAGACTATCCATGTGCAACTAACAGTGGGTAAAACTGCCTTCCAGTTTATAGCCTGCTACAGACCACCCTCCAAAACCCAGGAACCCCACTCGGCTTTCCTGAGAACACTGGAAAATATGAAGGTCTCTCCAAACACCATTATTTTGGGCGACTTCAACTACCCAAACATAGACTGGGAGCATTACTCTAGCTCCAACACCCTAGCCCAAAGGTTCCTAGAATTTATAAATTCAAATGCTATGGAACAACTTGTTACCACTCCCACAAGAGGGGAAAATATACTGGACCTGATCATCACCAACATGGGGACTCTATGCTCCAGACCAGAAGTGTATCCCTCACTGGTAAGATCAGACCATAAACTAATCTCAATGGATATTCACATCCCGACCCCACCTCCTGCCCAGAAAACCACAGTGAAAAACTTCTCTAAAGCAAATTTCACACTCCTCAAAACCGAGGTGGAATCCTTCAAAGCCCCCGTCCTACGGAAAATACGGCCCAGACCGCAGAATCCTTTATAAATGCATTCTATGAACACCTTCGGGAATGCATGGATCATGCAATCCCAAATAAAACCAAGACCCAATCCTCCAAAGGCAGACGTCCTGTCTGGTGGACCCCAGCCATAAACAAACTATACAATAGACGGAGGAAGCTACTATATGATACAACAAACTCCCAAAATGTGAAGGCATCTCTGATCAGTATTAGCAAAAAACTACGGGCACTCATAAAAGCTTCGAGAGAAAAATTGCACAGGACACTAAGGATAATCACAAGGCTTTCTTTAGTTATGTTAGGAACCTGGGTGATTCCCAGATATGCTCAGAATTAGTCCAAAATGACAAAAAATACACCAAACCCACAGACATTGCCAACATCCTAGCTGACAGGTTCAGCGCAAACTCCCCACCCCCACCAAAAGGGCAAATATCTATCCCAGCAGAGTGCTGCCCCCCTGACATCTCAGATGCTCAGGTAAGAGCCGCCCTCTCCAAAGCAAAAAACACAGCATCAATGGGACCAGATGGTGTCCTGGGATGCGTCCTACATGAACTCCAAGAAGCGCTAAACCCAAACATAAAACTACTGTTTAATCTCAGCCTTACCACAGGATATGTACCCAAAGAGTGGCATACAGCGACAGTGGTCCCTCTACACAAAGGTGGTGCCTCAACGGATCCTGGAAACTCTCGTCCCATAAGCCTGACTAGCTTGGTCTGCAAAGCTATGGAAAGGATCATCATGGACCTCATAAATAAAGATATTGAGGACCTACAGACACTGGATCCTACCCAGTTCGGCTTTGTTAAGGGCAGATCCTGCCTCTTAAACCTGGTTGAAACAGTCACCAAGGCCATTGATGAGGGGAAGGTGGTCCACACAGCCTACCTGGACCTCGTAAAAGCCTTCGATACAATACCCCACTCGGGCATTATAGATAAGCTCACCAGCTTAAATATAAACCCCTATGTCACTAGATGGGTTGCAAACTGGCTCAAGGACAGAACCCACATGGTTAGAATTGCTGGAGCCGTGTCAGACTCCAAACCAGTTACAAGTGGCGTCTCACAAGGCTCAGTCCTGGGACCTCTCTTGTTCGTTATATATTTCTCAGAGGTACAGGCCAACACAGAAGGACTGTGGCTGACCAAGTTCACAGATGACTGCAAACTGGACGCCATAATAGACTCTCCAGCTGACACAAGCATCCTCCAAAAGGGCTTCATAGAAACAGACAACTGGTGCCAGAGCCATGGCCTCAAGCTAAACGCCAAAAGGTGTATAGTCATCCCCTTTGGCAGAAACAAAGTGCCCACAAATTACCACATAGGTGGTAATCCATTAAGTACAGAAGAAGTAATTAGGGACCTGGGGACCCAAGTTGATAGCAATCTCTCATTTGACAACCATGTGGCCAAAGTGGTTAGAAGAATGTTTTATATAGCCCACCTAATCATGAAGGGATTCACATCTAGATCAGGGGAGGTCTTTACTCATCCCTCATCAGGCCCATAATTGAGTACAATGCCCCTTTTGGGATGTACCTTACCAGACACCTGCAGCAACTGAAAAGACCCCAAAAGTACCTCACCAAGAGGATCAAAGGGCTCAAACAGATGCCATATGCTGCCCGGTTAAAGAAACTCCAGCTCTACTCAGTGGCATACCGCCTGCTCAGAGGCGATCTGTGCCTGACGTATAAAGCCATGTCCAGCCCAGAATTAATGGACATGCTGCACCTCAGAAAATCCAAATCCCATCGAGCTACACGCTCGAGAGACTTGAACCTCAGCACTGAAATAAATAGGACATGCTGGAGGGACAGATTCATAACCCAGAGGCTCCCTTCACTCTGTAATAAAATCCCAGTCCAGGTTAGGCAGAGTCCCTCATTGACTCTCTTCAGGAGGAATTTTGATGAGTGGATGGGAGATAGTAGGTTTACCCCGGGTATCACTTCTGTGTCACTGTTAGACAGAGGCACAGTATACTAACCTCAAAAAAGGGCATAGCAAAATTAATTAAAAATGGGTGGCTACATGCTCAAAGAGCTCCTCTATGTCTCTTTTCATGTAGTCCAGGGAGGTGCATCTCAGGTCATTCACACCAGCATGGCCAACGACTGAGTCATATTTGTACTTGCCTTGGAGTGACCTGAGTGCTTGTGTTATGTGGCGGATCCTAGCACCTGACAGACAGCTCACCGTGACCTTCTCCTTGTTCAGCCTGGTGAGCAGGACGTCAGTGTGCCTGACAATAGAGTCACCTATTACAAGTGTATCAGGTGTGTTGTTTAGCCTTAAGGGCTGTGACTGTTCGGCACACTGGCTTTGTGAGCTATGTGTTGCATGTGTTTTGTTTTGGTGTAGCGGTTGCTTGGGTGTCTGCTTTGGAGGTCTCTGCTGCTTAGGCAGATTTTTATTTAGAGCCTCCGAGTATGTTTTTGTGTGTTTATATGTTTGGTTTGCTGTCGTGGTAGGTCTATGTGAGACTGGAATTGTAGTGAATGTGGTTTCCTTCTCCTCCTGACTGGTTACGCCAGTACTGAGTTGAGAGAGCTTAGCCTGTGTTGGAATTTGTCGGGAGGAGGAGAGGGTTGTCTGTGTACATGAGGCAGTTGTAACATTGCCTCAAGATTCCCAGACTCACCAGCTGGACCGGAGAGGAGATTGACAACTGACCTTTGGACATGCTAGAATAGTATTGGGAATTCCTGCTTTTAATTTTTTAGTGCTGACTTAGTGAGCAAGTGCCAGGTAACTTAAATGCAATGTGTTACAGGTAACTTAAATGCAAAAACGACAAACAGTAACTTTCTTTCAAGTGAAACAAGGAAATAAGTACAGTAAGCAATGCAGATATCACTAGGGATCCACATATAAATGCTTTTTTATTAGACCTGTCACTTTTACTATTATTAGGACTGCCTGGGTATCTTTCTTCCACATTACTGTCATTTCTGCCTGCAATCCTGGTATTTCATAACTTTGTGTCTTTCAGTATGTAAGACACTATAATCACTGGGCTTAGCAATTTCAATGAACTATGCTATTTTTGTCTTTTTTCCTGGACTACTATATCTAGTTTTTCCTCAACTATATTTTTAAGTTTTAGTAATGGGTGATCTCATGTGATATAAACTTAATCATTCTCTACAATGCTTTGTGGTTCTTGTTTACAATGCATCTCAACTACTTCAATATTGTAGTGTTTGCTCAAAAACCACTGCAACAGTCTAGACATGTTATTGTGCCTTTCACTATGCAGGCCTTCTACCATTAATATATCACATCCAGCAACAAGATGGGTGACTGTTTCCAATTCTTTTTTTATAAAACCTGCATTTGACTGTTTTTCCCACATTTTTAATGGACATTGTAAACCAACATGTATGTAGTCCACTATCTTGGTCTGCCATTGTTAACCTTTTGTCTTTTGATTTCAATTCACCTCTAAATAACCATTCCTGTGTCAAATCCCAATTGACATTGGATTGTTCCAGGAGATCTCTGTACTTGTCACAACATTTATGCCTTTTCACATGTCTTTCCTTCTCATCTGATCATTCTCTTTGCATTCTTTCTTTTATTTTTTTTTGTTTGTTTGTTTTTTGGCACATTCAGTTGCTGTCTAATTTTTAACTAACCAGAGAAATCATCTTAGACAGTTTGGACTATACTACAACTAGTAGCTGTAGCATAGTCCAGACTGAGGGTCGCTGTTTCTGGGCCTGGTTGTTTGTTTGTAGTGGTTGTCTGTTCTGAGCACATTTTCCAGGCCAGCTTGGATTAAAAAGGGCCCTTCTGCACTCTAGTGAGAGGACTGTGTGGTTGGTCCCTGACTGGTAAAAGTTGGCTGACCTCAGTCTTGCAGTAAGTACCTCATTGTTTTTTTTCTGAGCTTTTTTTAAAGTTGTTTTAGATTTTAACCTTCTGGTATTTAATCCCCAACCCTTGAGTGGGTTTCTACATGTTTGCTTATCACCCAGCACCATGGACTGCCGCACAATTGTGCGCCACAGCCGGACATATAATTTCAATAACTTTTCCCTTAGATACAGCTGCATCCCAATACTGTAATTCCTCATCTTTAGCACATTTACAGGCAAAGAGGCTAGATTTCTGTGTTACTAGAATCTTCTATTTTTTTGTGATATTAAACCCTGTGTTTGAGCTGGTTTGGGCTTACCACAGCTGCACTGCTTTTAAGCCATTGTGAGGTATTCCAGCTACAAATTTTCCCCTTAGTAGCACTTGTATGATCACCTAGTAGTACTCCTCTTGACCTTCCACCCTTTACTCCCTTATCTCTCACTGGTCTCTCTCCCTCAGATTCTGACTAATATGGATGGACAATTCCCTACGGTTTCTCCTGCCAGTCTTGTTGATATTGGCATCCTGAGATAGTGTAGCAACTACCTCATGTACATGGGCAACCCTCTACTACTACCACCTTGGAACACAATTTGTGAGAGATGCAATTACATTAAGGCCCTAGAGTCTATGCTCTCTCCTGCAAAAGCCAGTATATTTGGCACTGAGAAGGTTGTCAACACAAACACCACACCTCAAACACCACCTACACCTATACAACACACATGTACATATGCAGAGGTCCTTAACAAAAACATACCCAAGCAAAAGAGACCTTTGAGGCAAAAACACACGTGAACTCCACTGCTCACCACACCACACACCACGCATAGTCCACACACCTGTGTCTAACAGCCACTAAGGCCGAAACATAAACCCAACATATTAGTCATAGGAAACTCCATTGTGAGACACACAGATATGCCCCTCACCAGGCTGGATAAGGAGAAAGTCATGGTTAGTTGTTTATCAGGTGCCAGAATCCACCATATTACCCATGCATTTAAGTCTGTCAAGAACAGGTACTGTTATGACTTTGTCATAGTCCATGTTGGTGTGAATGACTTAAGATGTATTTCCTTGCATGATATAAAGAGAGACATGATCGAGCTCACTGAATATGTGTCCCAGGCAGGTATGTTCCTAGCCATAAGCAGCATTCTACCATCAAACAGAATGATGCCTCAATACAAACAGAAAATGATTGACTTTAACAATTGGCTTAGCTTCTGGTGTCATTCTAAGGGGATACAGTACCTGACAGCCTGGGAAACATGATCGACAGACCATGATGCTTTTCAAGAGATGGCCTGCATCTGTCCCCCTTGGGCTACAGGCTTCTGCAAAAGCTAAAAAATCCACGACACTGACTAAAACACTCAAGCTGTTTATTGTGACACACTAAGCGATTTCACCCATAAATCTGTTGGGCTTCTTCAAAGTAAACTGAAGAAGTCCAACAGATTTATGGGTGAAAGTGCTTAGTGTGTCTCAAGAAATGGCTTGAGTGTTCTAGTCAGTGTCATGGATTTTTTTGCTTTAACAGTTTGATACCTCGGGTATTTTTGTGTTTCTGGCAAAGGTTCTTGTCTCCCTCATAGTGCCTTTTTTAGATAATGCCAGGAGATCAAAACTACCAACATAAAAATTTCATCAAAATGCAAATTAAAGGTCATGCTGCTAAACACTAGGAGTCTAAACATGAAACCACACTCATTGCAAGCATTGTTAACCCTGGAAGATGCTGACATTTGTACAGTCAAAGAAACCTGATTTGAAGCTGTAGAGATCTCCCCAGCCATACCAGGCTACTCCTCCTATCATGCATTCAGACCCCAAACTGTGGGAAGCAAAGCAAAAAGAGTTGGAGTTATGATATATATTAAAGACATACACACCTCCAGGATGGGCAAACAGGAGACACTCCAGGTGCAGTTAACCATTGACAAGACCCCTATTCAGATCATAGCTAGCTACAGACCCCCAACTTTGACTCAGGATGCCCACTCCACCTATCTGGACCTCTTCAAATCTATCAAGATTCAACCCTTTATCCTGATCTTGGGCAACTTTGACTATCCAACCATAGATTGGAAGAACAACTCATGCCAAAACACAAATGCCCAGAGATTTCTTGATTTTGTCAGTCCAAATGCCTTGGACCAGCTGGTCAACACCCCCACAGGAGGAGAGAATATCTTGGACTTGGTATTAACCAACTTGAGTAGCCACAGCAGCATCCCTACAGTGTCATACTCCCTGGTAAGATCCTACCGCAAAGTGGTCACTTTCCAAGTCACCATCTCCCCTGACCCTGCCCCAGCTAGGGTCAAACAAAAAAAGTCTCCTGAGCTGATTACAACCACCTTAGGGAAGGTATAAACAGTTTCACAGCCCCCTCCCCCTCCATAGGAACTGGCACATATGTCGAAACCTTCACCAAAGTACTATACGAGCATTTATATAGCTGCATGGAATAAGGAATACCTGGCAGGAACAAAATCCTCCTCCTCAAGGAAGAGTAAACCTGTCTGGTGGACATCTGTAATAAATAAACTCTATAATAAAAGGAAAAAAATGCTGTCCAGGACCAAGAAGGAGCAGGTGCCTAACTGGAAGCAATCTCTCCTTAGCCTGAACAAGCAAATAAGAGCACTAGTGAAATCCTCCAAAGCAAACTTTGAGTCCAAACTGGCCACATCTACTAAAGACAGTCATAAGGCCTTCTTCACATATGTCCGCAGTCTCAAAGGAAGCACTCAGATCTGCTCAGAACTGGTGCTCAAGGACACCACATACACAAATGCCGTAGATATAGCCAATCTGCTGGCAGACAGGTTCAGTGAAAATTCACCCCTCTGTCCCCTCATCAGTAAATCATGACATCTGTAGCACCTGCCCCCCTCCCCTTATCTGTAGGGAGCAAGTCATCACTGCCTTCAAAAAGGCAAAAAAAATAGAGCCTCAGTGGGACCTGATAACATCCCAGACTGCATCCTACATGAACTCAGGCAGGAACTTGCACCACCATTAGGCACCCTGTTCAACCAAAGCCTGAATACCAGCTATGTCCCAGCTGAGTGGAGGACAGCCACTGTCATCCTTTTGCACAAAGGTGAATGGTCCACCAATCCAGAAAATTATAGACCCATCAGCCTAACTAGCCTGATCTGCAAGGCCATGGAGCGGATTATCATGGACCTCATTAACAAGGACATTGGCAACCACCAAGCACTCGATCACACACCATTTGGTTTCATCAAGAGAAGGTCAAGCCTGTTAAATTTGGTTGACTTCTTTGAGACAGTCAAAAAAGCCACGGATGAGGGGAAGACGGTGCACACTGCCTACCATGGCATGACCAGAGCCTTCAATACTATTACCCAGTTGGGTATAATAGATAAACTCTCTCAACTAGGCATCAATCCATATGTTACCAGGTGGGTAGCAAACTGGCTCACTGATAGAACCCACCTAGTCAAAATAGGGGAAGCCACATCAAGCAGTAGACCTGTAACGAGTGGTGTACTCCAGGGATCAGTCTTGAGGCCTCTGTTGTTTGGGATATACTTTTCCCAGGTGCAGGCCAAAGCCAGTGGGCTGTGGCTGACCAGGTTTGCAGATGACTGCAAGCTGGGCACTGTCATCAATTTTCCTAGTGATGTGGACATCCTCCACGAGGGTCTCACCCAAACAAATGACTGGTGCCAGAAAAATAGCCTCAAAATGAATGCCAAAAAATGCAACATCATCCCCTTTGGGAACAGTGACATCCCCACAAATTATCACATTAATAACAAAGTCCTAAGCATGCAATCAGTGGTGAGGGACTTGGGTACCCAGGTTGATAAACTGACTTTTGACCACCATATTGCCTCCATTGTACAGAAAGCTTTCTACATGGCCCACCTCATTAGTAAGGGTATCTCATCCAGAGACAAGGAGGTCATAACATCCCTGTATTCTTCCCTTATAAGACCCATTATTGAGTACAATGCTGCTTTTGGCATGTACCTCACAAAACACATGCAGCAGCTGGAGAGATCACAGAGGTTCCTCACCAGAACAATCCAGGGCTAAACATCTACTCTACACAGATAGGCTAAAAGCCTATCCCTCTACTCAGTCTCATACAGACTCCACATAGGTGACCTTTGTCTGGCATAGAAAGCAATCTCAGACCCCTTTTATTGGACTGCTGCATATCTGCACGTCAAGCTTCACTCAAGTAACCCACACACGTGACCTAACTCTGGTCTGTGACATCAATAGGACTTGGTGGGACAGATTTGTATCCCAGAGACTCCCCCTTCTGTGGAATAGACTCCCTTTCCACATCAAGCAGAGTACCTCACTAGCCCTTTTAATTGCAACCTGGATAACTGGATGAGGAACAGAAAATATACCACTGGGATTCCACCTGTCTGCTTGATGGACAGGGGCATCTGGTGCTGACTCATAGGCATATGGGCTAAATTCTTGGCTAGGCTTGTAAGGGGGTCTGGGACAATAGCCTAGTAAGTTCCTATGATTTTCTTTTCGTGTTTTAAAACTTTCACTATGTTTGGATCTGGTGAGGTCAGCAGATACTTATAGGTTCATAGGTATTTACTAGGCTAATGACCTCAAGGGCCTTTTCAAGACCAGCCATGCATCCCAAATCTCTGACAAGTTCTGATACCCTTGATAAGTATAAGCAGGATCTTGGGAGATGAAACAAGCAGGGGCCTGGGAGATGAATCATTTACAGGTTGCCTGTGTTCATTAGAGACATAGGAGCCAAACCAGGGATGAATGTCCTCTTTTCCATCAAATTGTCCAAGTTGCACTTGAATTGGGTTAGAAAAGAGCTCTGTTTCACGTGGATGGGGTGCCTGATCCAGAGATGGTGTAGTCAGTGGAATACATACCTGTCTCTCCAACAGGTCTTATTTATATCACAGGCAAGCTTTAAAGTCTTTAGAATGCATAATGCTGGTGCTATTTGTTTTGTGGATATGCAGGAGGTCCATCAGAGTAGGGTCTGACAATGCCCTGTATGCCACACATAGATCTCACCTCAGAAGCCCGTAGGAGACAGAATACAAGGATAGGGCTGTGAGGTATTCTGCAAATGACATTTTACTTACGCCATGTATTCTGTTAGTGAAGAACCTCTGTGGACGAATTCATTCTCATCCCTGCAGGTCTACCCATGTAATCAGTTTCGAGGAAGCCCATACCTTCTTCAGAATGAAGAATATATAATGTTGGTATACATTGATTTTTATATGCCATTTGATAAGTGTGAAGCATTTTTCTTATTTTTCTATTCAGCTGATCCACTACATTTTGGAGCCAGTCAGTCACCCCAAAACTGTAAGCGAGAACAGGACAGCCAACTGGTTCATAGCTTGGACTGTGTTCTTTGAGTTTAAGGTAGTTTTTAGTATTAGTTTTTCTACTGAAGTATTCCTTACTGAGTTTTTTTTTGCATTTGTTCATGTTTTATTGCTGATACTTCATCAATTCCCAAATATTTATACTTCCTCCTGCTAAATTTCCTTTATATCATATTAATTTACTCTTTGTCATGGCTTAAATGCAAAGTGGTTTACTGGACCTGGAGTTTTCCAGTTAGGAGTTTTTCTTAATTTTGTTTCAGTTTCTTTGAGTGCTACTTCATCCCATTTCATATCCTCTGTTTTAGAACCAGTACTGTTCTTTTTTCTATTCATTCATCATTTTTGTTATGTTTCATAGTGTTTTCATGAATATTTCTCCAAAATCTGTCTTTTTCTTCCTTTTTGGGTGGTATTTATATTCCTTTTGCTTTGTTTTAAAGTTCTCTATAAAACTTTTGGGGAGGTCATTAATGGATTGCTTATTTTGCACTTTTCCTTTATATTTATCTACATATCTTCAATGTTTTTCTGAATATGCTGATCGTTTTTAGTTTATTATTTGCAATAATGTGATACCTCATGAACTTTTTTGATACTATGTGTTGGTTTTACTGTGACTGTCTTTCTAGGTATTTTAAATTATTTGTTCCCTGCTCAATATTCTTCTAACAGTGACACTTCTTTTCTTAAATGCTTGATATTTTTTTTTTCTATTTGATGTTTCCATGGTGGCATTGTATTTCTTCTCTTCCTTTCTCTTATTGCTCTATGTTTATGTGATAAGACTTTTTCTGTTATTAATGTAGCTCCTATTTATTTCTGTTATATCAAAGAATTTCTCTTAATAGTCCTAATTAGTGTGGTCATCTGTTTCACCAAACTTCTAACATCTTGGATCTTATTTACTTTCTGTAATCTGTTTATTTCATTGATCGTAATATGTCTATCCTTTTCTTTTAAATCAAGCAGCTCTTCCCTTACAAATTTTCTTCTAGATTAAGAACACCTTTTCTTCTCTCCATTTCCTGCAAGTATTCTGCAGAAAGTTCCAGAATATCTTCCTGTGACATATCCTCTTTAGATGAATTCTGCTTCATCTCCTGCTCCTTTGTTTGGGAATTTATAAGCCCATCACTCCACAACATTGCTCATCTCAGAGTTGTGAGGGTTTCCTGCTTCTTCCCTTGCTGTGCAAGTTCAGCTGAACTTTTGTACTGGTCTCAAACAAAAAGCTCCGGAATATCACCATGTGGCAAATCTTCAGATGCCTCCTGCTCCATCTGTTACTCCTCAATCTGTGGACTCATTGTTCCATCATATTGTGACAATACCTGAGTTGGATTTTCTACACTAAATCCTTTACTTCATCAATAATCCATAATTTCAGTTTCTATTTGTTTAATTTCTTCCTTACTAATCCCATTTAATGCTTTTCCCATTGTTTTCAGATTTTTTGTATTGTGAAATTCACCACACATTGTATTTCTCTTCAAATACCTTTGGTGCTGCTTTTTTACTGAGTAGTTTTGCTTTCTCCTTTCCATACCAGATCTCTTTTTTTAACCCATGTCGATATTTCTTTCTCAGATACCTCCTCCTCCCCTTGCTTCTCCTTAATCCGGGGACTCAGGTTCCATCATGCTGCGACATTACTTGTGCTGAATTTTCTACATTAAATCATTCACTTCACAGATAATCCATGACTTCAGTTTCCATTTATTTACATTCTGTCTTACTAATCCTTTTTATTACAATCCTCCTTTGTTGCCTTATTTTCTGAATTGTGAAATTTTCCATGTCTGGGTGCCTTTAGCTATACTTCTCTTCAAATATCTTTGGAGTTGCTTTTTTATATTGATTAGTTTGGCTTTTTCTTTTGTATATATATTGCACCACCTCAGATCTATTTTCATTATGTCTTTGATATTTGCACTATAACTTGTACATCTTAAGAGATAACCAGTATTATTTCCTTAGCTAATTATACAATTAAGCATATGTTTTTATGTTTCTGTAAATATCTCAATAAATATCTACTTATAGAGGAATTTCTTGTTGCCATGTGAAAGTTTATGTATGGTTAATACAATTTTTTTAACAATATCCATCTAGTTTGTACAGTTTTCAAAATATGAAAATTTGCATGTGAAAGTTTACAGAAAATTATTATTTGGGATGTATGAGCATTATAATATATTACAGAATTATTGAAAACACTATAAATGTACTGACTATTATCACTATAAAGAACACTCCTTACTGATAATGTTGCTATTTGTACTGTTTTAATAGCTTTTGTTGTTCACAAAATATTTACATTTATTTATCTTATGCTTTTTAAGTTTATTTTTCTGAAAATTTTCTGGAATGTTTTTTATTGTTTGTCTTTCAGCTTTTCCCGGTTAGGGGTTGCCACAGCGGTCCACTAATGATTAGCAGTAGATTTTTTTTTTTTTTAATGGTGCTGAGTTACCAGCCTGACGCCCAACCTTCAGCGAAGGTACACCCATGTCTTTTGGAGGCCACTCGACTGCGGGGAGGACATGCAGACTCCACACAGAAGGCACTCCAGCCAAGACTCGAACAGGAGAACCTCTTGCTGTGAGGCAACAACGCTAGTGCTGTACCACTGCGGCTTCTGTATATAGGCTGCTCGATGTGTGACCCTCCATACTACATAGGTGTTAATGAGTTAATGAACACATATTTTTATTTGAAGCTCTAAATAGTACCAGTGGCAACAACCCTAAAAGTAGTATCTACAGAAACATAACTGCATTTCAGACAGTAAGTACTGACCTGAGAAACAGGAGAAACTGAACTATACAAAACAGAATTTTCCTCAGAAGAAGAAACTGCAGCTAAAACAGTCATACTTTCAGAATTAGTCCGTGTAAAGTTTAACATATGAACCTGACCATTCAGAAGTCTAAAAATCAAAGTTGCAGAAGCAAATGCTTTTTCCCCAACTCATCAATAACTTTAAAGTCCTTGTCTGAATGAGAAGGAATAGAATTAACAAAATGCTTTGCAGCAGCTTGATTAACTAAAGCTATACTTGCCGGGTCAGGTCTGAGATCAGTATAAAAATTTTGAATGAGTGAGGAACATTGTGCATTCTATCTGCTTTCTTAGGGGCAGTAGCTTGGTTGTCAGGGAAACCATAGATTGTGACCTTATTATAGCTGGTCTGCCTCAACACTTTAGACATCAATAGCTATCTACTGAATTGTGAAATTGTTTTTTCATAGAGGTATTATTTAGCTTTTAATAGCACCTACGGTACTTTAATCTGCTTTGGTTATAACTAATTATTACCAGTAACTGAATGTATTTCTCGATTATGCTTTCCTGGGAGGTGGGATACGTTTGCTGATGTGATACTCTATGCGGTGTCTGTGTCTATTTTTATTAACATAGTACTACTGTGTATGTTTAGTTCTTATTATATTATTTTTGTGTATGTGACTGTTTTTATCTTATTGTTCTTTCTATGACTTTTTTTGTAGCTTTCCTAACCATACCTTTTTCTGAACCCTGACATCCACCCTGCCTGTCGTGGAAAGGAAATTGTCTCCCTTGTGAAGGACCTGTACCATCCTCTCCCTTGAACTACTGTGCAAACTTAAAGAACTTTTGAAAGTATGTGGTATTAGCTATCTTGCTCTTATCCATACCCCTGTTAGTTGGTCAGACCTCTGCTCTGTACCTGGTGCTGCAGCAGCCAACCTTTAACCCTTCATATTTGTACTGGGAGTCCCTCTATCTAGCCTTCCCCTGTAGCCTTTTTCTGCTCCTCTGGTAACTCTTTCCCAGACCCATGATCAACTATTGCTAATAATATTATTTATTACCCAGTCAGCCACCAGTTTGGCTATATTTACCCATTTCAATCTCTCACCTGTAATCTAGTACCTTTTCTTCTCCACTGTAGCCTTCCTTCTGTCTGCTTAATAATTTTGTTTTTTTTCCCTCCTTCCACTATAGTTTTCCTGAAATATTTTCTTATTTTCCTCTTTCACTACCCTGTGGATTTTTGCCTCCTTTACTATTCACTTCCCCCCTGCCTACTACCTAGTTCTTCTGATTGTTCCCATCCTTCTACTCTCCCTGGGCTCTTCCCGCTCTGTTCGCCCTGCAGGCTCACTCCTCTCCCCTGCCCTACCCCCAATTCCCACCCACCAACAGTGGTCCTAGACTTATAGATCTAAACCCCACCCCCCTCTCACATTAACCAATCCTTTTCTTCCCCTCCCCTTACCTCACTCTCTATACTCATCCCTTCCCCAAATTAACTATCCCCACCCTGCATATACTACCAGTTCCTCTCCCCTTCTCTTATACTGCTCTTTCTCCTTTACTTACTTCCTCAGAGCATCTTCACCACTCCCACTCTCTATTTTTAACTACTTTTGAATATCAACCTTTAGTCATGCCATCCCACACTCTCTTCACACAGCTCACCTTGCTACTCTTCCCCTCACTTTTAATGAGCCTCATCTCAGCTTACCTCTTAACATCCTTTGAACATACAAAAATATCTAAATACTTAACACCCTCCAACTCATTCTACCTTAATCATAGCCACTGCCCCAAACCACATTAATATCACTTCAGAAACACATTATCTTCTAGCAAAATACCATAGACTGCTTCACATCAAGTATTATTTCCCAAAGACTAGGAAACTCCCAAGCTTAATCTCTCAGTTTCTACCCTATCTAATTAGACCTAAAACAAATCACTTGCAAGATGGTGATATACATCCAAATCCAGGCCCTTCTAGCTTACCTCAAGCTAATAATCTTAACCCCTCTCCACCCACAACACAAACTCCCACTACACTTACAAATTCTCTCTTCATTGCACAACTCAATATACGCAGCATAAACAACAAACTTGCACACCTCCATGCATTATTAGATGATCAATCTTTTGACATACTATGTCTAACTGAAACATGGCTCAAACCCCATACTAAAGATATTGATATCACCCCACCAGGTTACAGTATTATAAGGCACGACCACATAAAAAAGAAGGGGGTAGCTATTCTCTTCAAAAATAGCCTACAAGTTACCCCCATTGACTACAAAGCTCTTCCTGAGACCAAGGCTGAAATCCTTGTCTCTAAACTTCAACTAAACTCCAGTAAGTCCTTATATATCATCTGCATCTACTTACCTCCAGGCAATAACATCAGCTTACTCGAGGAAATCCTCAGTACCCTATCCCCATACTTCCCCCAAGAAACCATCATTATGGGCGACTTTAACATTGACTGGAACAATATTAATACAGAGCATCCCATCTTGCATATTGACCTGCATGGGTACTCTCAAATTATTTCCTCCCCAACCAGAATTAATAAATCCAGCAAAAAGTAAAGCATCCTAGACTGGCTACTCATTAATAAACCTCATTGAGCATACAAAATAGGGATATTCCCTGACAATCTCAGTGACCATTCCTTAACCTACCTGATCAGGGAAGAAAATGAAGTCCCCCATTCTATCACTTATAAAACAATTAGATACAATAGAGACTTTGACCCAGAATTATTCCAAAATGAAATCAAAGCCTGTAATTGGACCCCCTTAAAAAGTCTACCTCTCACTGTGGCAGTTAACTACTTTAACTCTAAATTTCTAGCAATCCTTGACCACCACGCTCCAAAGCGGAACATAACAATTAGAGCCAAACCTGCCCCTTGGCTGTCCAAAAACACCAGACAAAACATGCTACTCAGAAACAAAGCTTGGGCCAAATGGAGAACTACTAAAAGTACTTCAGATCACCTCACTTATAAACAGTTGAGAAATAGAACAAAACTAGCTATTCTCTTAGACAAGAAACAATTATACATGAACACTCAAACCAAATACCAAAATAACCCACAAAAACTTTGGGCAAGTATCAACAGACTACTTCACCCAGGTCAAACCAAAACTCCAAACCCTACAGGCAGTCAAAGAGAAAATCCTAGACAAGCTGCAAATGCCTTTAATACATACTTCACAGAAACTATACAAGCACTAGCTAACCAACTTTCTCCTGATATTGCATTCCCTCTAAACACTAACAAGACCTTAGCCCCTATATTTCAATTACAACCTGTCCCCACTCGAGATATCTGTAGACTTATCCAAAAACTTAAACCTTGCACTCCATCAGCAGACCAGTTACCAGCAGAATATTTGCAGACAGCTGCCAAAGCTATAGCCTACCCAATTTCCATCCTCATTAACAGAACTATTGCCGAAGGAGAAATCCCTACCATCTGGAAAATCTCATACATCATTCCACTCCATAAAGGAGGGAACTCTAATGACCACTCTAACTATCGTCTGATAGCTCTATTATCCCCATTGGCAAAAATAATGGAAAAATGCATTCAAAAGCAATTACTTAACCATCTAACTCAAAACAATTTGCTAGCTAATTGCCAACATGGTTTCAGGCCACACCACAGTACTACAACTGCCCTACTGTCTTTCTGCAACTCCATTAACCAAAACAGAAACAACAACATCCTCACATCAGCTCTCTTTATAGACCTGTCTAAAGCTTTCGATATGGTTAATCACCAGCTATTAATAAAATTCTTACACTCCTCTCATTCGATACTCAGGCTATAAACTGGTTCAGAGCCTATCTTAATAACCGACAGCAAGCAGTCCTATGGGATAATCAACTATCCTCCCTACTGCCTGTCACCCTAGGAGTCCCTCAGGGCTCTATTTTAGGTCCACTCCTCTTCTCAATTTTCATTAATGACTTACACTTAGCTATTCCGCAAACTACATGTTTACAATATGCTGATGACTCGACAATTTTATGCTCAGCTAAGACCTCATCTGAACTTTCACTAAAAACACAAGAAGCATTTAATAAAGTCGAGTCTTGGTTTCTTCAACGCTGTCTTCTACTTAACCCCCAAAAAACGAAGCTCCTACTATTTTCACCAACCCAAAAGCACACCCTTACTGATTTCACTGTCCTATCAAAAAATGGTACTCACATACAACCTGACTTAACAACAAAACTATTAGGGGTTACTATTGACAGCCACCTTACTTTCAATGAGCATATCAACAATACTGTAAATATAGTCAACAAAAAAATGGGTGCCCTCTACAGAATTATGCCATTCCTCACTCCTTTAGCTAAAACAAGTATCGTCCACTCCCACCTTATCTCCTCACTTCTATATGCTTCTACTATCTATACTCACCTTTCAAAAAGCAATCTCTCTAAACTGGTTAAATCTTATAATAGCATTGCTAGATTTGCCACTGGACGACCATTTAGAACACACCATTGCCAGAATCTATCTCAACTAGGCTGGCTTGAATTTCAAAATCTACTTGAGTTTAACCAAATTACATTGGCCCACAAAATACTAAAGAAGACCCCAAGTCTATCTACCCTTATTACTCCCTACCTGAATCTTAACTCCCTGCACTCCTCAAATAAACTACTTATCTCCTCCAGCAAATCCAACAACAGAGCAGGCGATGCTCTCTTCTCTAATGTAGTTGGGAAAAAATGGAACCTTCTTCCTCCTGATCTCACCTCTATTTACTCTCTAACTAATTTCAAACCAAAATTTAAAATATACCTAAAAAAACACTGGCTTTGCCCTAGTTGTAATCCTGACTAACTTCTGCCTTAAGCAATTTATGTTATACCCCTTTTTTTCTTTTATCTTTCACCTTCAGACTTCTATGTCGGTGAAATCCTTAATAAACACAGCCTTTCGAATTTAATTAGATAATTAGATTTCTCAAAGTCTACTCTTGCTGCTATTTTTTCCTCACAATATATGAACAAGGATCTTTTTTATAATATTATAACTCCTAGTTCATCTTTTTTCTCTTTCTTTTTTTCCCCCTTGCTTTCTACTTATCAAGGTCGGAATAATGTTAAAATTGTCCTTAGATTTCTCTTATTTTTGTCAATGTTATGCTTAGTTGTTTAAGTTAGTATTAACAAATTGTACAAATTGGAGCTTATCTCCCCGGGCCTCTACTGAAAATGGATATTCATCCAGTTGGACTAGCCCGGTTAACAAATGTAAAATAAATAAAATAAAATAAAAACACATCCTCCAATACAGCCAGCAGTGGGGGTGGGGTGGGAGCGGGTGCTCTGGGAATTCTAGTTTTAGCAATTTGTTGTATTCTCTAAGTGACCAAGAAACCACAGTGTTCTTCCACTTAAAATACTGGCACATTCTAGAAATAGTCTCAAAAATGAGAATCCTTCTCAGAGAGCTTTAGATACCATACTCACCTCCAAAGAGAAAAACCTGCATCTGTTCCTTCACATTCCCCTACAGAGTCCACATCTTCTGGGAAAGAGGAAATTCCCTCACCTTTTACTAGGCCAACAGCCTGTACAAGACCCTGAGCCAAGCCCAATTAATTACTATTGTCTAGAGAAACTGACACAGGAGAAATAAATGTTTATTTTTTTTGTTTCTTTTTGAAATGAAAGTTGGGATAAATTGACTAATATTGTTAGGAATAGCTTTCTCAGGGATGGGAACAACATTCTGGCTAAGCAAGGGTACATTACTGCCCCTTCTCCCATGACTGACACAAGTGGCTTTCTCTTGCCCAGTCAGGGAACCCCAATAGCTACAGAGGACATGGTTAATTCCCGATCCAAGGTGCCTGTAGGGACAATGCCAGAGAGATCCGAGGAAAAAGATGAGTAGCCTGAGCAGACAGCTTTTCCCACAGCAGTCACCCACCTGCAGTTTTGGCAAATAATCAGCCTGCTGTGATGGCAAATGTTACTTAGTTAAATTTTTTTGTGTGTCTGTAAGAAGGTCTGACTGAACAGATAGCTTGCTCCATGGTCAAGCCAACAATGCTGTTGGATTTCTGAGGAGGCCTAACAACAATATCTGATAAAACAAGAAAGTGTTTCAACTCCTCATCTGATGATTCCACAAGAAAGGTAGTCTGAAGTCAGATAAGAAGTCCACATATGGATTAGCTCTAAATCGATTGCATTCACCAATGAAGAGCCTCTAAAATCAGATAAGTTCCAGTATGTGCCAACTCTAAACTGGGACCATTTGGCATAATGGTTAAGGTCTTTTCCTCCCATGAACAAAGTACAAATTTGGATCTTGACTTCTGGCCAACACCTGTTTGGAGTTTGCATGTTCTTTCTCCCTGTATCTCTGTGGGGTTCCTTCCACCTCTGAAAAACATGCTGAATGTTTCCATGTCAAACAGCACAGAGTCTACATGGTGCACTGTAGGGCGGTAAGTTGTATAGACCAACTGCTTTGGGTATCTGCTGTGGTGGACAATATTTTCAAGATAGTAGAACACAGACCACAGCCTGCACACCATGGCAAGGCTAGGTACTTGACAGTGTAAAATACGTCTCTAGGTGAGTCAGTCATGTTGACTAATGTCACCAAATGGGCATAGGTATTTGACGGTGATAAGTGGGTTGAGGACCTGGACTACTGCAGCCTGTGCCAGGGACCCATGCTAATGGTGAAAGAGGTGTATGTGCACCTATTTTGTGCCCACAATAAAGCCCAGCAGCCCTAGGTGAATGAGCTACTGGCAAGTCAGTGTACAGTCGCCTGGCTTGTGTTACCTGGACTACCTTGGTTGAGTGAAAGCTGGATGTAAAACCAGTCATCCTGCCAAACATTAACTAAGAATTGCTACACTCAATGTAGGTTCACTGAAAGAAAGGAGGTAGATGACATGATGGTAAGCTGCAGGTTGGACATCCTGTGTATCCAGGAGACAAGATGGAAGGGTAGTGCACCAAATCCACTTAGCTTTGAATCCATAGTTTACTAATCAGGAAAAGAGGCTAGAAATGGTTTGGGAATTAACGATAAACTCATGGCAATCAGACTCCAGCCTAATGATAGGGCCATACTCATAATCTCAGCCTATGCCCCACTACAGAGTTGTGATGGTGAGGAAAAGAGTGCATTTAGACAGCAGTTGCAAGACCTAATATATAAAGCAGGACAAGAGGAGAATGTAAACACTTGCACTGCACCACACTCATCACATAGTCCCTCAAAACCTACACCACCGGGCGTGGCCAAGGATGAACACAGGATAGCAGCAGATTTCTTCAGCTCCACCAATTTCATTACACTGACAGGAATTAATTACTTTAAAAATTAATTTTTGAAGTAATTTTCTTTCTAAATATGTTTGTTTTATATAGTTCTTGAACTATATCTAAAAAAGAAAAGAAATTTTAACAATATTCCTGTCAGAAATCACATTGGAAATTTTCCTGTCAGTTTATCAGTCTGAAATGAGTTCCAGTAAGACAAATTCTCAAGACTCCAGCATCAAGAAAGAACTTCAGTCTCTGATAACTATAATCCAGCAACTTACTGCTAAGATGGATACAATGGATACTAAAATTGATACCTTCATAGAAAAAACTACAAAACAAATAGACTTGTTACATATAGACCTGCAACAACAGAAGATCCAGATGACAGGCATAGAAGAAGCTGTGAATGACATGGAAAATAGAATCCAAGAAGAGGAAATCAACACCGAGTTTCTGCTGAAACAAAATACACATTTACAAACAAAGCTGGATGACTTGGAAAATAGATCTAGGCGCAATAACATTAGGATTTTTGGACTGCCAGAAAATATTGAAGGTAACAATATTACTTCTTTTTTAACAACATGGCTCCCTAAAACTTTAGACTTACCAGAAGCATTCTCTTTTGGTATTGAAAGAGCACATAGATCTATAGCTAGTACTAACTCTAACAAAAACTATCCTAGATTAGTTATAGTTAGATTTATGTCATCTTTTGATAAAGAGATGGTTCTTAAATCTGCTTGGGCTAAAGCTCCTGTTAAGATTAATGAGACAACTGTGCGTTTTGACAATGACTATTCTTCCTTGGTAATAGCTAAAAGAAAAGTTTTTCTGCCACTAATAAGGGAGCTTAAAAAGCACAGTTTAAAACATACCTTCTGTTTCCTGCCAAGCTAAAAATCTTCCTTCCTGATAGTCTTAAAATTTTTGATGACTTAGACTCTGCTTTACTGTTTATCAAAAAAAAATAAGATTTTGGATAAAATAGAGGAAATGGAATGGGCTAGTCCTTCATTAAAGAGACTGGCAGCTGAAACTTCGTGGAAGACTTCAGGGAAGAAGAAGAGACTAAAGAACAAATTATTTGTTCTATGTTTTTTTTTCTTTTTTTCTCTCATCATTTTACTTCATTATTAATCTTTTTAAATATAGTTCCTGCATTTCCAGAAAGCCACAAATGTTCTGAAAAAGATTTAATCAAAGTTATTCTCTGTTTGCAAAGAAATGTTTTGTTTCATAACCAGTCAAAATATCTGAGGAACTAATAACAAGCTATTATTCAATTTGTTTCTCTTTCTGAAAAAGAGAAGTAAGGTCAGTAATTTGATACATTTTTTTTTTTTTTTTTTCTCCTTTTCTTCTTTTCTTTGTTTAAACAATGACATTCTATTTAGATTATGTAGTGGGTAAATGGTGGGGGAGGGCAGGGAGAGAAGAGTAATGAAAATATGATAAATGGAATAATAACATATTTATTCCTTGTAAAAAGTTTATATGTTCTTCAAATGCTATTCCTAATTATACTTTCTTGATTATACTGCTTATGCTTGTTTGTAAATAATCTGTCATGCTTTAACTAATAATAATTAGAACTAAATAATAGTAAATAATATGTTTTATTTGTAACTCTATTAATATAAACAGTAAGTAATATTCCATTGTATATACTTCTTATAGCTTTCTCTTACATTTTTTTTATTTCTGCTTTACACTCTTTTATTTTCTACTCTATTTTTCTTTTCTTTATTCTTTCTCTTTATTTTTTCTCTCATATTAATATATAGAAATGCTTTTGATCATATAGACACAGTAAATAATAAGATTTGCATAAAAATTGAGTTGGGACAAAAATATTGAGTTTAATTACTTATTAATAACTTTGGGCTTAATTTCACTTACATAGAGGCTGTAATAACCTGTAAAATACATTGCGAAGGTTTTGTCATGTTTAGATGCATTTGCACTGCTAAATGAATGTTTGTCACTAGTTTTTAACAAGTTTCCCGCCAAAATGTTAAGGGAGACAATCTGGGATGTGGGCTACCTCATGCACAGTGTCCTCGAGTTGTTTCAAAAGCTTCAACTCTCAGAATTTTCACAGAGAAGCTGAAAGCAGTCAATCTGACCTTTGACCCAGATATCACACTGACACATCACAGATTCAGGAAGAACACTCTACCAGGAAGTAGAACTGATGCAAATGCGACTATGTGAAGGAAAATGAACTCTTTGACATTTAAATGTGAGTTATTTTATATAATTACTTAAATATCTATGTTATAATTCATAAAATATGTCAGTTATAATGATTTTAAATGATGCAGTTTCTTGTAGTAAGTAAATGTCTTATTTTAGAAGGCATAGAAAATGAAACATTTATTCAAGTGTTTTTGAAAATCTACTTGACTGCAGCATACTAATCTGTGTTAAAAACTTATGTTCCAAACATATACATTACTATAACTCATTTAATTCATCTGATTGACAAGCATAAATAACTTTATAACTCTATTCTGGAAGAAATTGTCATGTGATATATTTTAAAGCAGTAGTATAGACATACAAAATACAGATGTTTTTTTTTACAATAATGCAAGTGTTTCTGAGAATTTGCATAACTATGCGGTATGATTTATAACAATTTCTATAAATATAATATTTTATTCTATTAATAATGAGTATGAGTAAAATGCTCATATACAAGCAATTCAAGGTTTTTTTTTGGAAGCTGTTGACTGCATTTACATGACAGAAAATAGATGCATCTTAATATATGTAATGTCTGAACAATATTAGCCAAAGTTTTTCATTTAAATGAATGTTAGAACTTATTTTTACATACTTTGAATAAATTAATATGTAAATATGCCTTCCTTTTTTTTTTTTTCTCTCTTTCTTTCACTCTCTCTCCCTCTTTCACGTCTTTTATTTCTCTCTCTCCTCTTGGTTCCTAATATCAAGTTTATTTGAATGCTATTTGAATACAAGTGTATTATATTACATAGATGTATATAGTAGTATGAATAGTTTTTTAAAAAAAAGTTTATTTTAGTTTATATGATGCTATTTTATCAAATGTGTAGTCTTGTCTTGCTAGATAATTGAATTGAAAGCTGTTAATTTAAGTTAAATATAGCCAGTATTAAATTGATAAGGTGGTAGCTGAGGTACTGCTGCTTAGGGTAGGGGGTTAACTTGAGTGGTAAATACTACTCTAAGTTGGAATTTTTAACTCCAGGCTGGATGCAAGGTTTAATCCTTATATTATTTTCACTTGTTCACTGTTATATGTATATAGTTTTGACATCCACAATATATTTTGTACACTCATTGTCACTACAAACAAAATTGAATCCTATACAAAATCCCATAAGAGATTCAATAAATACAGCTATATTTAAAGGTACACCTAAAGGAGGAGATGTAACATTACTTATGTTGTTATTTGTTATTTTGATCATAAGATTCTTAAGTTTTAAAAATGCCAAATGACATCTTTAAAAGGAATTTCTTTAAACATTAATGGATTGAATAATCCGTGTAAAAGGGCAAGCCTAATAAGATACATTAATTTACATAAGGCCAACTTAGTCTTCCTGCAAGAAACCCATCTCTTGAAAAAGATATTGATAAACTAGCCACAAACAAATATACAGTATTGGTTAGTTCAGAGCACACTCAGAAAAAAGAGGAGTGGCTATTTTATGGAATAAAAGTATGCCCATTCCTAAAACCATTAAGTCTTATCAGGATGACAAAGGAATGTTTTGTATGGTTACAATACAAATTAATGGAAAGACTTACACTTTAATTAATGTATATTGGATACCTGGAATTGGTATTAATACAGTGAAACATCATCTTGATAAGATCATATCATTCTCTATAGGAGATATTATTTTAGCTGGTGACTTTAATTGTATACTACATGAAAGTGATACTACCACTATAGGAAAAATAAGAATTACATCTAATGCAAAACATTTAAATGATTTTGCTAATTCTTATCATTTGAATGATATTAATAATCAGATAGATTCAAAATCATTACCATACACCTTTTTTCTAACAGATACAAAACTTATTCAAAAATAGATAGGGTCTTTATTTCTAACCAGATGGTAACAGATTTAATTAATTCCAAAATCATTTCATGTCCTATATCTGATCATAATTCAATTGTTTTTGAATTCATGATAAAAATACTCATAATGTTCAGATCAAAAGGATACCAGCATACTTAACTCAACTAAAAGACTATAAAGAATATATACTTTCAGAAGTACAACATTTTCTAGGCATAAATAATACTCCTGAAGTCTCCATTGTCTATGTTTGGGATGCCTTAAAATCATATCTATATGGACAAAGTATAAGATGGTATAATAATAAAAGGAAATCTTGGGATAAGGAATTGTTAAATATTCAAAGTAAATTAGACTCTTATAAACATAATAATAAAGAAAATATTATGGATAAGAAAGTCATTGAAGAAATAAACAAACTAAATGAGAAATACAAAGAAATTTTAACTCATAAAGTTAAAATAACTCTAGAGAAATACAAGTTTTTGTCTTACTCAATAAGCCCCAAATACTTACATAGACTTAAAAATAAAACAAAAGGTTGAATAAACAAAACCATATCAAAGAAATCTTTTCTCTAAGGAAAAAGAAGAATGTTTCTAGTCTACCAGAAATACTAGATGAATTTAGAAATCACTTTCACAATATTAACAATAATAACATTAACATGGAACCTAAAGATAAAATAAAGGAGTTTATAACCACAAACATGAATAAAAAGCTTAATAAACAACAGATTAAACTACTGGACAAAAGTATTTCATATACAGAGGTTATTACACAAATAAATAAGCTTAAATCAAACAAAGCACCGGGTAATGATGGTATTATACCAGAGATATATAAAATCCTTTCTAAAAGTACATATTCATTAATACATAAGGTTTTATTTTGGCCCAAACTGAGTTAATAACCCCCCCCATCTTGGCAATATACATTTATTTCACCAATTTTAAAACCTAATAAAGATCCAACTAGATGTACTTCATATCGGCCCATCTCATTACTTAATGTTGATTATAAAATGTTTATGAGTATTTTTGCTGATAGATTGAAGACAATCATTCCCGGCATTATAGATATAGATCAGACAGGCTTCATTGTAAATAGAAATACTTTTGATAATATAAGAAGAACTTTAACATTAATTGATTTTGCAAATAGGAAAAAGAAAGATTTAACACTTATTAGTCTTGATATAAGTTCAGCATTTGATTCAGTAAGTTGGGACTATCTGTTTACCTTACTGAAGTGCACAAACTTCTCAGATGCATTTGTAAATCTAATTGAGCATTTATACAAAGGAACGTTGGCTTATATTAAGGTAGGAACATATGTTTCACAAAAAATACCTATTCTTAAAGGTACAAAACAAGGATGTCCACTTTCTCCACTATTATTCACTTTAGTAATGGAGCCTTGGGCTAATTTGATCAGAAACAGTACTGACATAGAGGGTTTTGAAATAGATGAAAATACAACATCCAAAATTCAACTTTTTGCAGATGATGTTCTAATTACATCAGCAGGATCTAATTCTTCTATGCAGTCTCTATTTGATAACATGATGAATTTTAAAAGTATTTCTGGTTTAATATTCAATGAAGAAAAACTAAAATACTACCTATATATATACACGAAAAAATATTCTCATTAGTGATTTTACTAAATATGTACCCAATTCAGGTCAGATAACTTATTTAGGTATAATACTATCTAAAGATATTAAATCTATTATATATAATAATTATAATACCTGTTTTCTTAATATACAAAATCTTTTTAATACCTGGAATAATATGTTTTTACTATGGAGGAGAGACTTACAATTATTAAAATGATAATATTCCCCAAGATTTTATACTTAATACAATCAATAATACTTCCACCTACAAAAATAATTATCAAGAAACTGAATACACTAATGTTAAATTTCCTATGGGCATCTAATAGACCTAGGATTGCATTAAAGAAACATACTAATAGCTGGTCTCAAGGGGGTATTTCTTTTCCAGACTTTAATTTATATACTATCTCTTCTATTGTAAAAGTTATTACTTTATTAATAGATCAGTCATATGTCGCAAAATGGAA
Source organism: Protopterus annectens (assembly GCF_019279795.1). NCBI lineage: Eukaryota > Metazoa > Chordata > Ceratodontiformes > Protopteridae > Protopterus > Protopterus annectens. The sequence goes on along the minus strand of NC_056729.1, from coordinate 1,614,420,540 downwards.
AGATTATTGGGAGCTAATTAGTATGCTCTTCATGAAAATCTCCTTAACACATAAAAATATGATTGTAAATAACTCCATGTTATGGTTACTAAAGGAATTTTGTACTTCACCTATTACACCTAAACATATGGTTTGTTACCCATTAAATATTATTATTAGCTATCGTAACTTTATATTCATGCACCCTAAGTATAGGGAATGGAATTTTATTGTATTCCCTATAATGTATACTCAGGGTATGCTTTTGTCATCTACTTCTGAAGGAACTCATTTAGCTATAGATAATGATCTAAAGTACTGGTATCAGTTGATATCTGATAATAAAGTTAAAAATCTAGATTTCTTAAAACAAGAATTTGATCTAAGAGAAACTTGCTGGTTAGAGGTTCAGACCTTTAGACAACATCTCATTGATAGAATAGATCTAATGTCTATAACAGTTAAAGAATCTATTCCAACACTGATTGATTACTTGATATTAAATTTACAACATAAAGTTTCTGATAAAAGTAAACTTTCATACATGCATAAAATTATCAGACAAGAAACTTTTTACAGTGTAGATACATACTGGAATTATTTCACTTCTATTAATGGGGACCCACCAAATCAACAAGATAAACAATATATATTGGAATCTGCCTATAGAACTACGTCTTCCATTGTCTGGAGACTTTATACATGGAAATTTTTACATAGATCTTTTTATACACCTTTGATGATGAATAAAATAAATAATAAAGATAATCTATGTAAGAGATGTAATGTAGAAATTAATGCTGACTGGGCTCATATGTTTTATGACTGTATAAAATTGAAAGAATACTGGAAGTCAGTTAATGAATTTTTGCAGGCTCTTTTACAGATAATTTCATTATTTCTAAATCTCTTATATTATTCAACACACCTGTACCTCAAAGTGTTAAAAAGGTTAAGCTTCCCTTGTTATGGTCTATTCTAGCAGTGGCTAGGAAAATAATAACCAGAAATTGGATTTCAGATACACCTCCTTCATTCAATGAATTTAAAAATGTTATGAATATAGTGTGTCATATGGAAATAAACACAATTAGGTCAAGAACAACTAGAAAAACATCTTATTATATTGTATGGGATAATTTACAAAATTTGTTAAAAAAATCCTAATTTCAATAGCATGGTATTTTAGTTTAATTAATTGATCTGATTGTAGTGGATGTCTTTGTAAATACTTTAGTTGTTTTGTTGAATGTTATAATCATATCTATTTTTAATTACTTGTATAAAATTGTTATGATATTTCTCTTGTATGTTGAAACAATAAACCTGTTTTGAAAAAAAAAAAAAAACTACACCACCAAAACACACACACAGAAGCACAAAACACACATCTACATTCATGGAGGCTCTCAGTAATAACCTGCTCAAACAACAGAGACCTCCAAAGCAGAAATGCAAGCAGCCTCTACCCCCCCCAACACAATCCAAATGACACATAGCCCACATACTCAGTGTGCCAGTGCCACTCAACTACAGCCCATAAGTCATCCCACAGTATAAACCACTGGTTGCTGCAATCAGCTGTAATCAGTGGTTAGAGAATGCTGTAAGGTCAACAGAGACCAGGCTGAATACTGGAAATTCACTGGAAAGAAAGCACAACAGTTCAAGGAATTACTCAAGCTCTGGCACCTCAACAAGAGGTGGAATTGAAGAAGAATGGCAGTGCCTCAAAACAGCATGTATGAGGACTACAGAACAGGTATGTGGCCAAACCAGATATATAAATAAGGTACATAAGGAAAGCTGGTGGTAGAATGCAGAAGTCCTGGAAGTAATCAAAAGAAAGGAGTACAAGAAAATGTGGGAGATATAAAATACAGGCCAGACTAGGAAGGAACACTGGGTGGCTGACAAAGATACTAGAAAAGGAGTTGTAATAGCAAAGAACAGTGCATCAGAGGCATTCTACCAACCTCTAGAAAGTGACCCTGTAGATGGCACAAATAAACTAATCAGGTTGCAAGGCAAAGACAGAGACAGACAGGTAAAAAAAGGTAGTCAGGAGGTATGTCAGCATCAACCTGCTCACAAGTCCACAAGACATCAAAGGCAGATGGAAGGAATATTTCCAGCAACTTCTGAATGAAGAAAACCCCACATTAGCTATACTGCCCCAATCACAACCTACTATGAGAAAAGAGGAGGAGCCCACCATAGAAGAAATAAGGATAGCACTAAGAAAAGTAATGTCAGAGAAAGCAGCAAGCTCAGATGAGGTCCCAGTGGATATGGTAAAGATGCTAGGTGAGATAGGAAAGAAATGACTCATGAGGATACTCATAGCAGTGTGGAGAGAAAGGCATATCCCAGATGACTAGCGAATAAGCATATTAGTGCTAGTGTTCAAGAAAAAAGGGGACATGCACAACTGTGGGCAGTACAGAGGTATCAAACTCCTGTCACATTGCATAAAAGTTCTGGAGAGGGTGGTCGAATAATGAATATGCAGTGCAGTATTGGAGATGAATTAATTCAGGATGCAGCACAAATGACCCAATGCCTGCAGTGAGACAGATAGCTGAAAAAAAAGCTAGAGATGAGGAAACATTCCAAATGGGTATTCCAAGATTTGAAGAAAGCATATGACAAGGTCCTAAGACAGCTGATTTGGGCAGTCCTGCAGTAGTTCTTTGTCCCAGAAACAATGGTAGAATTAGTGGAAGCTCTATACAAGGACACAATGACTCAAGTACAAACAGTGTTTGGTCTCACAGAGGGGTTTCCAGTAGGAGTGGGAGTGGGTGTGCATCTGGGTTCTGCTCTGAGCCCACTGCTGTTCACACTGGTGATGGACTACATTGGCAAACAGTTTGGAGGGTATTGGTCAACAAAGTTGTTGTGTACAGACAATGAGGTACTACGTGCAGACCCTGAACATAAACTTCAGCAAAGGATAGGGGAATGGAATGTAAAACTGAAAACATGTGGGATGAAACTGAATACAGATATGACAGTTTTAATGGCAGCAAATGGGGGAAATCAGAAGAAGCTGAGGACTCAAATAGAAGGAAAAATAGTAGAAGAGGTGAACAGCTTCAAGTATCTGGGAAGGGTGGTTTAGGAGAAGGGAAGTCTGAATAAAGAGATCAAAGCCAGAATCAGAGGATCTGCACACAACTGGCACAAACTGTCAGGTTAGTACATGCCATAAGAATGCCAAAGAAGCTGAAAATTAATGTATACAAAACAGTGGTGTGGGCAGTACAGAAAACTGGGCAGTAAAGACAGAATCTTTAGAGGGCAGTGAGGCAGCTAGAGGTGATGGAAATGAAGTGCCTGATATGGGTGGTTGGAGGCACACTCTCCAAAGACATGCATCTGGAGCATTTTTCTCCCCGGGCCTCCGCTGAAAACAGGCTCTGTGGAACCTAGTTGGACATTCCCGGTCAACAAATGTTAAATAAATAAATGAATAAATAAACACTGTGGGACAAACAAAGAAATCTGGACATAGAGCACAAGTCACAGTAGCTCCAATTGTAGAAAAGGTCAAAGAGACCAGATTACTGTGGTTGAGGCACATGTGCAGAAAAGCAGAAGACAATCGGGTGAAGAATATGTGAGGCAGACAGGAAGATGTTAAGAGGAAACAAGGGCATCCAGCAAAGAGGTGGATGGATTGTGTGAAAGATCTCTGACAGTCAGGCATGAATATCAAAGAAAGCAGAAGAGTGGCATTGAATAAAGAGAGGTGGTGAAAGTTAACACAACACCCAGACCCTATGGAGAAACTGAGAAAAAGAGAGTTGAAGATGATGATGATGATGATAAACCAATTTCTTTTTGCATTGAAAGGCCTCTGATGTCAGGTAATTCACAATTCTCTCCAGCTCTATACTAACTTATTTCTGCAGCCAAGGCAATCTGAGGTTAAGTAAGTCCTACTATCCACCACCTGTAAATTGACTTCTTTCTGCAACAAATATCCTCTCAGGTAAGATAAGCCATGATGTTTGACAACCCTAAACTGGTTGCTTAGTGCAACACAGTGTGTCTGTGGTCAGGTAATGCTCAATACCTGCCAGATCTAAACAAAGGGCTTTCTGCAGCTAACACCTTCTGAAGTCAGGTATGTCTTGCTACACACTAGCTTTAAACTGGCTGCATTCTATAACAAATGTCCTTTGTGATCAGGTAAGACCCTCTCCAAACAATTTCTAAACTGATTGCTTACTAGAGCAATGGGCCACTGATGTCTAGTAAATTCTGCTACACACTAGCCCTGAACAGATTACTTTCTGCATAAAAGGACCTCTTAAGGTTAGATAACACCAACTATGAACTAGTTCTAAAAAATTGTCTTCACCAATAAGGAGCCTCTGAGCTAAGGTAATTCCTGCTTTATAAAAGGTCTAAATTGATTTCTTTTTCTCAGTGAAGGGCCATAGAAGTAAGGTAAGTCCTGCTTTGCCCCAGGTCTGAACTGATTTCTTTTCACAACACAGAGCTTCTGATGTCAGGTAAGACCTGCTGTGCAACAACAGTAAACAGATTTGTTTCTGCAATGAAGGGCTTCTGAGGTTAGATACGTTGCTAAGCTGTCCAGCTGTAACTTATTGCTATGTGAAGCAAAGTGCCTCTGAGGTCAGGTAAGTCCTGTCACACACCAGCTCTAAACTGATTAATTTCAGTAACCAAGTCACACTTTTCACCACCTCTAAAGTGACTATGTTCTGCAAAAAAGACCTCTGATCTCAGGTAAGCCCCACTATCTGCCAGCTCTCAACAAAAGGCATGCTGCAACTAAGAGCCTCTGAAGTCAGGTGAGTTGTAATACACACATCCTTCAAACAGACTTTGTTCCACAATGAAGGGCCTCTAAGTTCAGATAAGTTCTGGTACACTCCACCTCCAAAATGATTGTTTTCACTAAAACAGGGTCTCTGGGTTCAGGTAAGTTCTTTTATACACCAACTGCAAACTGATTCCTTTCTCAAATCAGGGATCAATGGTTATGTCCATGTTGTAACCCTGACTAACCTTTTCCTCTACTAATGTTACTACTACACCCTACCAATTTTTCACACATTTCTTAATTTCTATGATGAAGAACTGAACTGCTGACCACAATGAAGCAATTTCGTAGTTTCATTCTGCTTATTGTTAGTACAACCTAGTACATAACAACACTATGTCACTTTTATTGTGTAATAGAATTCATCTCACCATTCTTAATGATTTCTATACTAGTGTAAATAACTTTTTTGATCACTTTTATTATTATTATTATTATTATTATTATTTTATTATTATTACTGATTTTTGTATACTTATGCGAACTACTTTCATTTACGATGTTTCAACTATGTTTACCATCCTGTTGCTGTATTTTAAGTAATGATCTAACTATTAATGTTTGGAGCTTTTCTCCCCGGGCCTCTACTGAAAATGGAAATATATCCAGCTAGACTAGCCCGGTCAACAAATGTAAAATAAATAAATAAATAAAATCACTGAGACCTGTTAAGTGTCACTACACAATATATGTTTTTTCATAATGAAAGGCCTCTGAGATCAGGTTAGACCAGCGATGCAGCAACTTTAAACAATTTCCTTTCTGCAATGAAGAGCCTTTCAGGTCAAGTAAATACTACTATGCACCACCCTAAAATGACTGCTTTCAACAATGAAGGCTCTCTGAGGTCAGGTATGTACCTCTGTAGGCAAGCTCTAAACTGATTGCTTTCACCAGTGAAGAACCTTTGAGATCAGATAACTCCCACTAACTCTAAACTAATTTATTTTTGCAATGATGGACCTCTGAGATCAGGTAAGTCACAATGCCTGCCATCTCTATTCTGATTAATTTCTGTGAGTAAGGGCATCTGAGGTCAGATAAATCCTGCTACACACCAGCTCTAAACTGACTGCCTTCTGCAAGAAATGGTCTCTGAAATTAGGTAAATTCCACACCAATCAAGATCTAATCAGATTGCTTGCCATAATCTGGTAAATTCCTTTACACACTAACCTGAAATAGATTACTGTCTGCATAGAAGAGTATCTGAGGACAAGTAAGACCTGTTACACATGTGTTCTAAAAGGATTACTTTTAAAAATATAGGACCATGGAGTTAAGGTAAGTCCCATTATGCACAAGCTCTAAATAAAATATTTTTTTGCAAAAAAGGGCCTCTGAAGTCAGGTATGTCTTGCTACATACCAACTCTAAACTGGTTTATTTTTCCAACACTGAGACTCTAATGTCAGGTAAATCCTGCTATGCAACAACTCTAAAGTGATTTGTTTCTCCAGTGAAGAGCAGTTAAGGTCAGGTAAGTCATGAAGTGCTCCATCTCTAAACTGATTGCTATCTGCAACAAAGTGCCTCTGAGGTTAGGCAAGTCCTCTTAGTAGCTCTAAATTGATTCATTTGTGGCAAACAAGCCTCAGTTTTTTCCAGCTCTAAAGTGACTGAATTCTGCAACAAAGGGCCACTGAGGCCACATTAATTCCCCCTGTCAGCTGTCTCTAAACAAAATGCTCTTTCCCGTGATGGACATCTGACATCAGGTAAGTCCCACTATGTGCAAGCTCTAAATTGACTACTTTCCACAATGAAGGCCCCGTGAGGTCAAGTACTTCAACACATCTCCTCTAAACTGTTTGCTTTCTGCAATTAAGGCCCTTTGAGTTCAAGTAAATCCTGCCATAAACCAGTTCTAAACTAATTACTTTCCATAAAAAAAAGGTGTCTCACATCAGATAAGTCCAACTATGCACCAGCACTAAACTGATTGGTTTTACCGATGAACTCTAAACTGATTTTTTTTTTCTCAACGATAAACCTCCAAGGTCAGGTAAGTCTCAATGCTCTCCAGCTCTTTACTAATTTATTTCTGTGACAAAGGACATCTGAGGTCAGGTAAGTCCTGCTAAGCACCAGTTGTTAACTGATTGCTTTCTACAACAAAGGACCTCTGAGGTCAGGTAAGCCATGACATTTGACAACCATAAGCTGATAATTAGAACAGAGTTTCTGTGGTCAGGTAATGCTCACTACCTGCAGCTTATGCCTTCAGAAGTGAAGTATGTCTTGGTGCACACCAGTTCTAAACTTACTACCTTCCACAACAATATGTAGTTAGTCCCACACCAAGCAAGCTCTAAACTGATTGCTTACCATATCAATTGGCCACTGAGATCTGGTAAGTTCACCTATACACAAGCTCTAAATGCATTACTTTCTGCATAGAAGGGCCTCTGAAGTCAGGTAAGTTCTACTACCCTCAGCTCTAAATGGATTATTTTCACCAATGAAGGGCCTCTGACATAAGGTAATCCCCACTATCCACAAGGTCTAAATTATATAATTTTGTAATGAAAGGACACTGAAATTAGTTAAACCCTGCTATGGAACAGCAATAAACTGATTTATTCTGCAATGAAGAGCCTCTGTTGCCAGATAAGCCCTGCTATGCAGCAGGACTAAATAGATTTGTTTCTGTGAAGGAAAGGTTAGTTTGATTTTTATTTGTTGTATTTTGTATTACTTTATTGCCTTTTTATATTTTGAATACTGTAATTTGTTTTCTTTACCTTGTGTTTTACTTGTATTCTGCTTTTAACTGCATATTAAAACTTCAAAAGAGACCACAGCTCTGCCTCTTGTGAGTCAGGCAGAAATTAGAACGGATCAATTAAGGACTCCTACATAAGATAGAAGAGGTCACTTAAGGTTAATCATTTATGAACTGAGGGGGTGGAGCTAGGAACTAAACCTTCTATTTAAGGGGTAAAATAAAACATTTCAGAGATTAACTAGAAATGCTCACCCAGACTCTGCTACACTTTGCTTTGAAGGAAAGGTTAGTTTGCTTTTTAATTGTTGTATTTTGTATTACTTTGTTTTTTTTTATATTTTGAATACTGTGATTTGTTTTCTTTACCTTGTGGTTTACTTGTATTCTGATTTTAACTGCATATTAAAACTTCAAAAGAGACCACAGCTCTGTCTCTTGTGAGTGAGGCAGACATTAGAACTGATCAAGTAAGGACTCATACATAAGATAGAAGAGGTTACTTAAGGTTAATCATTTGTGAACTGAGGGGGTGGAGTTAGGAACTAAACCTTCTATTTAAGGGGTAAAATAAAACATTTCAGAGCTTTAGTAGAATGGCTCACACAGACTCTGCTACACTTTGCTTTGAAGAAATGGTTAGTTTGCTTTTTATTTGTTGCGTTTTGTATTACTTTATTACCTTTTATATTTTGAATACTGTGATTTGTTTTCTTTACCTTGTGTTTTACTTGTATTCTGATTTTAACTGCATATTAAAACTTCAAAAAAGACCACAGCTCTGTCTCTTGTGAGTCAGGCAGAAATTAGAACTGATCAATTAAGGACTCCTACATAAGATAGAAGAGGTCACTTAAGGTTAATCATTTGTGAACTGAGGGGGGTGGAGCTAGGAACTAAACCTTCTATTTAAGGGGTAACATTAAACATTTCAAAGCTTTACTAGATAGGCTCACCCAGGCTCTGCTACACTTTGCCTTGAAATAAAGGTTAGTTTGCTTTTTATTTGTTGCATTTTGTATTACTTTATTGCCTTTTTATATTTTGAATACTATGGTTTGTTTTCTTTACCTTGTGTTTTACTTGTATTCTGCTTTTAACTGCATATTAAAACTTCAAAAGAGACCACAGCTCTGTCTCTTGTGAGTCAGGCAGAAATTTTTCCCCACCACCCCACCCGTTTACTGTTGTGTTCTTAAATACCACTGTCTTTCTAGTTGCCTGCCCCTTATGTTAATTTCACCATATATCTAACTTACTCTCTGCCTTCACTGGCTTGTGTGAGTAAGCACAAAATTATCATTTTTTGAAATCACTCCCCTTCAAGTATTTAAATTTATTGGCCAGCATACTGTATTCCATAGTACCAGAATACAAAAGTGACCACCCACTTTCAATCTATCTTGCTGCTTTAAAAATAGTGACTCTCCATTAAAACTTAACTTTTTAGACAGGTAAAACTTAAGTTACCTACTTTCACATCTAACCTATCTAGTGTACACTGCAGTGTTTAGGATAAACCATTTTTTTTCATCTTACCTTTAAGCATCCCTGTGACTAGCACTTGCTCCAATACCTGCTGGAAAGTACTAGGAAAGCCTTAAACTGATACAAGCACTTAATTCTCCTTGTTAATAAGAAGAAATTAATCATAGGCACTAAACAGCCTATAAGTGCAAAGTACCTTGCTAAGGCAAGGGAAATCAGCTCTTGTACTTTACAAAAAAAGCACCAGACCAGGTATGTCCAAGGGTCAGCTTCTGGTGATTTCTCTTGTCCACCTGGTGAATCTAGGCATACTGGGGCAATGCAGCAATTGCCTCATGTACACAGACAACCCTCTCTTCCTATAACCCAACACTACAACCTGTGGGAGATGCACATACATAGCCAAACTGGAAGCAAAGCTCTCTCCACCCAAGATTGTGCTAGACAGTCAAGAAGAGAAGTTTAACACCCACACTACACCTCAAGCAACACATAGTCCTTCTAAACCTACACCACCAACACCCACACATAGCAACACTAATTCCACATATGTGGAGGCCCTTAACTGTAACATGCCCAATCAACAAGGACCTCCAAAGCTGAAACGCAAACAAACACCAAACAAAACCAAAGTGTCACATAGCTCACAACACCAGTGTGCCACCCAGCAACAGCCCCTAAGGCAAGACAATGTACCCAACACTTTAGTCATAGGTGACTTTATAGTCAGGCACACTGATGTCCCACTCACCAGGCTGAACAAGGAGAAAATTACAGTCAGCTGCCTGTTGGGTGCCAGGATCCACCACATATCACATGCACTCAAGTCACTCCACAACAATACAAATATGACTCTGTCATTGTCCATGATGGACTGAATGACTTGAGACGTACCTCCCTGGACTACATGAAAAGAGACATGGAAGAGCTCTTGGATCATGTGGCCCAGGCAGGTATGACCTTAGCCCTGAGTAGCATCCTGCCTTCGCCCAGAATGATACCACAATATAAGGACAAAATGACTGACTTCAGCAATTGGCTAAGCTTCTGGTGTCATTCAAAGGGGATCTGGTATCTGTCTGTCTGGGAAGACATGATCAACAGACCATGATACTTTGCCAGAGATGGTCTGCACCAGTTTTCCCCTGGGATTCAGGTTACTGGCTAAGGTTCTTGACACCCCTACAGTGCCTTTTTTATGCAAAGTTCAAAGGATAAAACCACCACCGTAACAGGTACAAGCATGCACATTCCGAAGGTAATGCTACTCAGTGCTAGAAGTCTAAACCTCAAAATGCACTCTTTTGAGGAACTCCTAAAAATGGAGAACATCGATATCTGTGCAGTAACTGAGACCTGGTTCAAGGCGAAAGAGAGCACCCCTGCGATACCAGGCTAAAACTCTCACTACACTTTTCGGCCACCAAACCAGGACTGAAACACTAAAGGTGGAGGAGTGTCCATATTTACCAAGGATATTCACACCACCAGGCTAGCTGCCCAACACAATGCATCTGAAATTCTCTACATGCAACTAACACTAGGTAAGACTGCAATCCAAATTGTAGCTTGCTACAGTTTCCCCACCATGCCCCAAGATTCTCACTACACCTTTCTAAACATACTGGAAAATATTAAGATACAACCAAATACCCTAAAACTGGGTGATTTCAACTACCCTGCCATTAACTGGGAAAACTACTCATGTACCAACACCTTTCCTAACGGTTCTTGGAATTCATAAATTCCAATGCCCTGGATCAACTAATCCATAGTCCCACCAGGGGCTCCAATATCCTAGACCTGGTCATTACCAACATGGGAAATCGATGCTCCACACCTATGGTCACCCCCTTGTTGGTCAGGTCTGACCATAAGCTAATCACCCTTAACATCCATATCCCACCCCCACCCCCCATAAAAAAACTTCTCCAAAGCCAACTTCATGCTACTCAAGTCAGAAGTGACAAACTTCATGACACCCATGCAGACGGTAACTGAAAGTTTGACTGTTGAATCCTACACTAAGGCATTGTACGAGCACATCCACTCATGCATGATTCGTGCCATCCCAAATAGAGCCAAGATTCTCTCCTCCAAAAAAAGGAAGCCAATCTGGTGGTCACCTGCCATAAACAAATTTTACAACACAAGGAAGAAACTGTTGCAGAAAAGAGGAAAATCCCAGGATGCAAAAAACTCCCTTACCAGCCTTAGTAAGAAGCTGAGATCCCTCATAAAATCCTCCAAAGCTAGTTACGAAAATAAAATTGCCAAAGATTCCAAAGACAACCACAAGGCATTCTATAACTATGTTAAGAATCTAAATGGCAATGCTCAGATCTGCTCTGAGCTACAACATAATGGCATTAAATATACTGATCCCAAGGATATTGCCAATATCCTGGCAAATAAATTCTGTGCCAACTTCAACCCCCTCTCACCCCCTAAATGGCCCATCTCAATACTGGATGATTTCCAAATTCCAGTAATAACGGCCACAAAGGTAAAAAATGCACTCTGCAAAGTTAAGAATACAGCATCCATGGGACCAGATGACATCCCAGGCTGTGTACTACATGAACTACAAAATGAACTGGCACCTCACCTAAGTGTCATGTTTAGTCATAGCCTCACCTCAGGTTTCGTGCCCACTGAGTGGCCAGAGCTACAGTTATCCCACTCCACAAGGGTGGATCCAACTTGGATCCCGGGAACTACTGCCCTATCAGTCTGATGAGCCTGCTTTGCAAGGCCATGGAATGTATTATCATGGAACTTATAAACAAAGACATTGGCAATCTTCAAACACTAGACCCCACCCAGTTTGGGTTTGTGAAGGGCCAATCTTGTCTCCTGAACTTGATTGACTTCTTCAAATCAGTCTCTAGAGCCCTGGATGAGGGTAAGGTGGTCCACACAGCCTATCTGGACCTCGCCAAGGCATTTGACACCACCCCCACTCTGGAATCATAGATAGACTTACTAGATTGGGCATTAATCCCTACATCACTCGATGGGTTGGCAACTGGCTTACTGACAGAACCCACACTGTAAAAGTAGCCGATTCCAAATCCAGCTCCAGACAAGTGACAAGTGGAGTACCTTAGGGTTCATTCCTGGGACCGCTCTTGTTTGGCATCTACTTCTCTGAAGTACGGATCAACACTAAGGGACTCTGGCTAACAAAGTTTGCAGATGACTGCAAACTGGGAGCCATTAATGAATCCCCAAATGATGTAGATACTCTACAAAAGAGCCTTACAGAAACAGATGCTTGGTGCCAGAGCCATGGGCTCAAGCTAATTCCAAAAAATATATAGTTATCCCCTTTGGGAAAAAACATGTACCTGTGAACTACCACATAGGTGGCAGTACACTAAACACTGAAAGTGTGATACGACACTTAAGGACACAGGTGGACAGTCATCTCACCTTCGATAACCACACCACCACAACAGTCAGGAAATCCTTCTATGTGGCACACCTCATCACTAAGGGCTTTTCATCCAGAAAAAAAGGAGGTCATTGTCCCACTGCACTCATCCCTCATTAGACCCATTATAGAATACAATGCCCTGTTTGGTATGTACCTCTCAAGACATCTGCAACAACTGGAAAGGCCACATAAATACCTCACTAGAAGAATCACAGGCCTAAAGCAGATGCCCTATGCTGACCACTTTAAAAAACTCCAACTACACTCTGTGGCATATCGTCTACTCAGAGGCGATCTCTGCTTAACATACAAGGCCATGTCAAACCCAGAGCTGTTGGACATGCTACACTTAAAGAAATCCCAATCTCTCAGAGCCACACACTCCAGGGATCTAAAACTTGTTATTGCAATAAACAAAACATGCTGTAGAGATAGGTTCCTGACTCAGAGACTCCCCAGACTCTGGAATAGACTGCCCATACATGTCAAGCAGAGTGCCTCTTTGGTCCTCTTCAAAAGGAACCTTGATGATTGGATGGGAGAAAGGAAATTCACCCCGAGGATCACATCAATTACCCTGCCAGACAGGGGTCCAGGGAAGTAAATAGTGTGGGAAGAAATAGCCAGGGAATTGTTATGGCTAGGCTTGTATAGGCCTTAGGGCCGATAGCCTAGTACCAACCTATGAACCTATGTAATGAAAGACGTCTGAGGTTAGGCAAGTTGCTAAGCTCTCCAACAATAATTGTATTGCTATGTGAAAGAAAGTGCCTCTTTCAGCTCAGGTAAGTCGTGTTATATATCAGCTCTAAACTGATTAATTTTGGCAACCAAGTCACAATTTTCACTGGCTTTAAACTGACTGCTTACTGAAACAGAGGACCTCTGTTCTCAGGTAAGCCCTAGTACCTATCAGCTCTAAACCAAAGGCATCCTAAAACTTAGTGCCTCTGAAGTCAGGTAAGTCCCGCTACTTGCCTCTTTAAACTAACTGTGTTCTACAACAAAGGGCCTCTGTGTTCAGGTAAGTTCCTTCACCCACCAGGTCTAAACTGACTCCTTTTGCCAATCAAAGTTCTATGAGATCTGGTAATTTTCGTTAGGTAGCAACTCTATACTTATTGTTTTCCACAGTGAAGGGCCTCTGAGTTCAGGTTCACCCAGCTATGCATCACCTCTAAACTCATTTTTTTTCTTCAATGGAGGGTCTTTGAAAAAGTAATTCCTGCTTTGCACCAGCCCTAAACAGATTGCTTTCACAACTGAAGGACCACTGAGATCAGATAAGTCCCACTATGTACCAACTGTAAACTAATTTCTTTTTCCAATGAAGGCCCTCTGAGGTCAGGTAAGTCGCAATACCCTCCAACTCTGTATTGATTTATTTCTGTGACCAAGGACATCTGAGGTCAGGTGAGGCCTGCTATGTATCAGATTTAAACTGATTAATTTCTCGAACAAAGGACCTCTGAGGTCAGGTAAGCCCCAATGTTTGACAGCTCTAAGCTTTTTGCTTTCTACAACAGACAGCCTCTGGGATCAGGTAGTTCCCACGACCTGTCTGATCTAAACCAAAGACTTTTGGCACATAATAGTCTCTGAAGTTAGGTATGTCTCACTAAATACCAGAGCTAAACTGAAGGTTTTCCAAAACAAATGGCCTCTGAGATCAGGCAAGTCCACACCAATGAGGCTCTAATCTCACTGCCTACCACTGTAATGGGCCTCTGACATCCACTGAGTTCCCCTGCACTGTAGCCTTAAATACATCGATTTCTTCATGCAAGAGCTTCTGAGGTCATGTAAGTCCTGATATGCACCAGCTCAAAATGGATTGCTGCCACTCAGGTTTAATTTATGCATGTCATTTTGGTTTCTAACACCATGGTAGGAATGGACTCCATTCCTAAGTCAGGGTATGATTAAACCTGATGAAATTAGTATTGTTTCAATCTTTGATGCTATCCAAAAATGTTCTTTACAGCACCTGCAATGTGCAGAGAACTCACTCCTTCTGTAGCTCACATTGAGTTATATGGATCAGTAAAATATCTAAATACAAATGCCAGTTCTTTTTTATTAGATCTGTTGCCCCTACTACCATTGGAACTGTCTAGTATCTTTCTTCCACACTGTTCCCATTTCTGCCAGCCAATTTTAGCATTTTATGACTTTGAGTCCCTCTGTAGGTAAGACACTATAATCACTGGTTGTAGCAATTTCAGTGATGAATGCTACCTTAGTCTTTTTTGCTGGACTGCTATATGTGGTTTTCTTGCAACTATTTTTAACTGTCTGTAATAAGTGATCCCATGTGAGATAAACTTCATTATTGTAAGCAATATTTTGTGGTTAATATTTCCAGTGATCTTCAATTATGTTTGCACAATCCCCAGCTCAACAGTCTTGATAAATTATTGTGTCTTTCAGTACATAGGCCCTCTGGCATGAGTTTATCACACCCAACAAGAAGATATGTGGCTATTTCAAGTTATTTTTTACTGAACCTGTATTTATCTGTTTCTCCCACATGTTTAATGGACTTTGTAAACTAATGTGTATTTAACCCACTATTCTGCACTGCCATTATTAACCTTTCATTGTTTGGTTTCAACTCATCTATCTGTAACCATTCCTGCATCAAATCCTGATCAATATGAGGTTGTTCCAGGAGATGTCTATACTTGCCGCAATGTCTGCACCTTTTCCGCATTTCTTTCTTAACCCTCTGATCCTTCTCCTTATAGTCTTTCTTTTGATTTTTTTTTTTTTTTTTTTTTGCATATTCAGTTGCTGCCTGATTTTTGTCTAGTTCTGGTTTAATTTCCATTCCCACTTGGCATTGGTATGCCAGTACTAAACAAAGCAGGGAAGTCAACTTAGTCTTCCTATCCTCATGTTTTTAAAATTTCACTAAGTTTGGATATGGTAATACCAGCAGATGTGTTTACAGTCCCATGACTGTAGATCTATACATGTAATTAATTTTGAGGAGGCCCATACCTCCTTCAGAACTAGGAATATATAATTTTTGTATATACTGATGTTTATATATAATCAATAAGCATAAAGCAGTTTTCTTGTTTTCCTGTCCAAATGATCTTATACCTTTTGGGGCAAGTCAGTCATCCCAAAACTGTAAGTTAGGACAGGAAGAGCAAATTGGTTTATAGCATGGACTTTATTCCTAGACACCAAGGCAGTTTTCAAAATTAGGTTTACTCTTCTGAAGTATCTGTTACTGGGTTTTATTCACATTTGTTCATGCTTTATTGCCAATCCATTATCAATTCCCAAATGTTTATACACTCCCTCCAGCTCAAGTCGCTTTATAACATATTCCTGTCCCAGACTAATATGTTCTTGGTGCTGCAGCTTTCCTGCTCTAAATATTACCTTTACATAACTATCATGACCAGCAAATGGTCACCCTAGTATATCCCCTTTGAATTTTTATCCCTGGGATAATAATTTGTCTTTTGCCATGGCTCAAGTCCAAAGTGGTTTAACAGTGTTTCATTGCCACTGTAATATAACTGATTAATGTAGGGTATATCTTACACATATGTAAGCATTTATATATATATATATATATATATATATATATATATATATATATATATATATATATATATCAGCAAATGATCCTTTGTTCCATATGATTTTCTTTGTTTATCCTTTATTCTATTGCCACAAATAAGTTTTTTTCTAAATCACTACAAACTCTTTCTGCACCAATTCGCACACCTAATTTGTATGATGTAGGAAGGCAAGTTAATTGTCTACCATTTTTAGGATGGCTTGCAGGTTCACTCTTGAGGAAGAGTATCATCTTTTCTGTACTTAAGCAGGTTGGAGTCTGTTCAGAGTGTGCTGTTCAGGGTGTGCATATAAATAATTCTTACTCAGGACAAAATACTTGTGTCAGCATATTAATGCTTTTAACCAGAAGTTAAGTATTAGGGGTTTTCAATTTAGAAGCTTTTCTTAATTTTCTCTCAATTTCTCTGGTCTTTACTTCATCCCATTTCAAATCCTCTAGATTTGAGCCCCTTACTGTTTATTGTAACCTATCCATTCAGTATCTTTGTTATGTTCAAAGAGGTATTCATAAAAATCCAAAAAAGTAAGAAAAAAACACCAGCAACTAGGATTAACAGCTTGTTGTTAATGCTTCAACCAGCAAAAAAAAAACATAAAAACAAGTGAGCTAAAACATGACCAGGGTGATTTCTTTAATAACAGGTTAGTACTTTCAAAAGTTTACTACATGCTTATTTAGACTAAACAATTAAAAAAACAATGCTTTATAAGTTCCAAATTTTATTGAAAGCAAATATGAGTCAGCAAAGCAAAAACATTATATCTTAATTACATTGTAGTCATTTGTAGCACTTCTTAAAGGGATATAAACTCCCATAAATCAGGTGAGTAATCCATTAAGTCACAATGCAATATATAGATCTTGCCCTCTAAAATCATCCATTATAAACATTTTATATATATATATATATATATATATATATATATATATATATATATATATATATTTATTTATTTATGAGAAAAAAATTTGTTAGGCAAAAACCTTTTGTAAGACTCCCAAAAATATTTGTATGCAAAACACGATAAACAAGTTTTAAAATCATTTTGTCATATTGATGTAAACCTAGGCTGTATAAAAGCTGCAGTATTGTCTTAACTTTACCTCATATTTAAAATCCTATATAAAAGTGCATGTTAATATGATGATAAGTCTGTGCTTGCATTTGGACGTGCCATTTCTAACACAGACACATTTGTAGCTATGTGCAGGAGTGTCATTTTCATTGTATTACAGCTCAAAATGTCTATGATATCTCATATGATATAACGTATGTCTTAATAGTGCATCTCTCTACATCTCTGCATAAAATAAGAATCCTCTACAAGTGTATGTGATAAAGACAATATATCTATGTTTCAGCTTCGGAAACTAAAAATGTTCCAATTGAAAATGTCATTTTATAATCCCTAAAATGCCATATGAGTGTATATGATAAAAAACCTATATCTACGTTTCAACTTCAGAAACTGAAAATGTTTTAAGTGAAAACATCATTTTATAGTCTGTAAATTAAGCCCATATATAAATGTCTACAAGAATAGTATCTTCATTGTATTACTAATTAAAATTTTTACAATGTCCCTTGTGACATAATAGCCTATGGTCCCTTGTATCACTGCATCTCTACATAAGGAAGTCCATCAACTTCATTTCACTTATATTCATACTTACATGATAGTACATATAGGTTCATAGGTTAGTACTAGGCTAACTGCCCTTGCGAGCCATTTTAAGCCTAGCCAGTTATCCCCTGTGAGATTCAAACCCTGTACCGTGTGTTTGTAAGGCAAACACCTTAACCATTAGGCCACCCTCCCAACACCTAGCAAAAATTGCTAAGTAAAATTAACAAAAACAAAACATGTATACCAAGATTTCTTAGCATCATTAAAGCATTCTTATAGCAGAGCCTAAAATAAAAGATATAATTTCTTGCAGATAAAGGAAAAAAAATTAACTCTGTTACTAAAGAAACGCTGACACTCTTAGATTTTCTTTTCACTGGGACTGATATTTAGATATGCAACATTAACATTAAAGACTGAAATGTAATAGAAAAACATAAATAAAATGAAGATTGTATATAAAAAGATCAATGCCACCCTACCATTTATGTGTACATTAAAATTACAAACTACTAAAACTGCTATTTTAGTATTTCTTATTTCATTTTCACTAGAGCCAAACTTCAGATACAAAGTGACAATAAAATATCAAACACATAAATTAAATCTTAAAAAATAATATGCAATGATTATTTAAATAGGTGTTGTGCTCTTAAAGATGGGTTAATGGGACCCTACCATTTAGACCTTTGTTTGTATCTGCCTGGAGCCTAATTATCCATTTAGTTTCATGTAACTCCATGATATTCCTGATATAACCTAATTATGGAGTTACATGAATGGCTTTTATTGCCATAAACTTAAATGAATTCTGTAGGGAAGTATTTAGAATATGTTTTGGATTAGTTTATTCTTATGCTGTAGAGATGCTCCATAATCCTATCTTTTAAACCCATTAGTTTTACCCACATGGAAAGATTTACAAATAATGCATTGTGCCAAATAAATTATATTAATGCTATTGCAGTCAGCTTCCACATTAAATTTATATTTCTTTTATGTTACCAGACATATAAAAAAAAACGTGGTGTTTAGATAATTGCAATAATTACAGTCCCCACAAGGCTGAGTTGTTCTTTCCAGTTTTTGTTCACCTAATGTTACTTCATTATTACGGTTACATAATAACCTCTTAATTTCATTTTTATTTTTATATCTAAAAATTAGTCTCTCCCCAACTACTTTTCTGATTCTATCATCTGTGGTAAGGATACACTGATGTTTCTGTATGATACTAGTTATATCTTTCACATCACTGCTGTAAAACACAATGAATGTTACTTGCTCATTTTGTAATGTTGTGTTCTTTAACTTTTTTGTATAGGGCTTATCAGAGTAATATAATTTAGCTAAATCTGATCTCAGAGTAGTTACTTCTCTCATGGTTCTTTCTATTCTTTTTCTACTGTAACCTCTTGACACAAAGTTTTCATTGAGGTTACTCAATTCTTTTTCAAGATTTCTCTCATTTGCATTAAGTCTGAAGACTCTTATTCCCTGCTCTTTTACTATATTATAAAAATATGTCTCAGATGCATGCTTTTGCGATGTGATAACTTATTTCTATAACATGCTTTACAATGTATTTCTGTATCAAAACTACTCTCTTTCAATTTCGTAATGCATACATCTAAAAAGTTTATACTTGTTCCAAAAATCTTGGCATCAAACATTAGGTAATGCATAGTTCCATGTCTATACTCATTAAATTCCATGAAATCTTTTTCTGATCCTGCCCATAACAGAAAAATGTCATCAACAAAACAATGATGAAAAGGTATGAGGGTACTATCTTTTTCTTCATTAAACAAATGTAATTTCTCCCAGGAAGCTATTACCATGCATTCTCCATAATGCTTTGTGGTTCACATTTCCAGTGCTTCTCAGCTACTTCCATTTGCACAATCCCCAGTGCAATAATCATATCACATTATTAGGCCTTTCAGTATACAGGCCCTATGCAATTAGTGTATCACACCCAGTAACAAAATGTGCATCTGTTTCCAGTTATGTTTTACAAAACCTGTATTTGCCTATTTCTCCCACATGTTCAGTGGACTTTGTAAATCAACATGTACATAGATCACTATCCTGGGCTGCTAATATTAACCTTTTAAATTCACTTCTTCGTAACCACTCCAGTGTCAGATCCTGATCTACATGAGGTTGTTCGAGGAGTTTTCTGTACTTACAACTTATTTATGTCTTTTACACACTTCTGCATTCTCATCTGATCCTTCTTCTCTTTTTTTTTTTTCGTTTTCTTGGTACATTCATTTGCTGTCTGATTTTTGTCTACTTCTGGTTTGGTTTCCCTTCCCACTTGACACCAATATGCTTCCGCTAAACTAAGCAGGGAAGTCAGCTGAGATTTGTTCTCCTCATGTTTCAAATGTTTCACTGCATTTGGATCTGGTGAAGTGAGCAGATATGTATGCAGTCCTACATTGCAGATCTATACATGTAATCAGTTTTGGGGAGGCCCGCACCTCTTTCAGAATGAGGAATATATAACCTGGTACACATAGATTTTTATATATCATTTGATAAGCATGAAACATTTTTCTTGTTCTCCTGTCCAACAGATCCGATACCTTGTGGGGCCAGCAAATCACCCCAAAAATGTAACTTAGAACAGGAAGGACAAATTGTTTTATAGCCTGGACTTTCTTCCTAGATGTAAGGGCTGCTTTCAGTCTTCTAAAATATTCCTGAGTTTTGTTCGCATTTGTTCATGCTTTATTGTCGATCCTACATCAATACCCACATATTTATACACTCCTTCTTGCTGGAGTTCCTTTATATCACATTCCTGTCCCAGACTGATATTTTCTTGGTGATGCAGCTCTCCTGCTTTGAATGTTGCTTTTGTACATTTACTAAGGCATAATGACATTCTTATACCATCTGAGAAAGTTTCCAGTTATGCTTTCAGCTCCTCATCTGATGAATTAAACAGTTTTAAATCATCCACAAAAAGGAGATAAGAAGTCTTTATACTTTGTTGTTGCCTGGGGGCCAAATTGTAACCATGATCTAATCTAAGTAGAGAGCTTAATGAGTTAAGAGCAAGACAAAAGAGCAGCAGTGAAAAAGAGTCACCCTGGAATAACCCCCTTTGAATTTTTATTCCTGGATAATAATCTGTCCTTTATCATGGCTTAGCTGCAAAGTGGGTTGCCACTGTTTCATGGTCAATGTAAGGTATATCTTATACATCTATCTATAAGTACTCCTTTACCCATGAAGGTGGAATGCTGTCAAATGATTTTTGTATTCTGTCCATGTTGTACTTCGATTCTTCCCCCTTTTACAATTCTCCTTCATGATTTTATTTAAGAACAAATTATCTTTTGCTCCATATGACTTTATTTTTTTACCCCTTTGTTCTATTGCCATGGTTGAGTTTTTTTCTAAATGACTATAAACTCTGCCAGCATCAGTTCCAGTACATAGCTTGTAAATTGTCAAAAGGAAGTTATTGATCGATAATTTTTCGGATAGCTTGTAGGTTCACTCTTAAGGAGAGGTATCTTTTTTCCTGTTGTTCGAGGTGTGCGTATAAATAGTTCTTACTCGAGACTAAATCTTCATGTAAAGATTTTAATACTTTTAGGGAGAAGTTAGATACTGCATCTGGGCCTGTAGTTTTGCAGTTAGGAGATTTTCTTAATTTTGTTTCAATTTCTCTGGCTATTACTTCATATCCTGTATGTGTGAACTTCTTACTGTTTATTTTAATTCTATCCATTTAGCATGTTTATTATGTTCCACGGGGTGTTCACTGATATTTCTCCAAAATGCATCTATTTCTTTTTTTTTTGGTAGTATTTACATTCCTTTTGTTTTGTTTCCCAGTTGCCTATGAAACTTTTTTTGGGTCATGAATTAATTATTTATTTTGTACTTTTTTTTTTATATTTATCTAAGTTTTTTTTTTTTGCCTGTTTATTTTATTATTTGCAATAGTACACAATATATCCTGGTTTGTTTTAATACTGTGCACTACTTTTATTACATTTATGTTTCTACATATTTTTGTTGTTCTGTTCCCTTCTAACAGTAACACTTCTTGTCTTAATTGCTTCATACTTTTCTCTGTTTAATACTTCCATGTTGGCATTTGATTTCTTGCCTTCCTTTATTGCCCTGCATTTTTGTGGTAAGACTTTATCTGTTAGTAATTTAGCTGCACAATAATATATTCTATTTAGTTTTGTTATATCACATGAATTTGTATTAATAGTCTTGGATACTGTGTTCATTTGTTTTATCAGACTTCTAACATTTTGGATCTTATTGACTTTCTGTAATCTATTTCTTTCATCAGTCTTACTATGTCTATCCATCTCTCATTAGCAAGTCTTCTCTTAGATCGTTTTGTTCTAAACTGAGAGCACATTCTTTATTCAAAATTTCCTGTGGGCATTCTACAGAAAGTTCCAGAACATTCACCTGTGACATATTCTCTTTAACTTCATCTTGTGTCATCTGTTGCTCTTTCATACGGGGAATTCACTGGCCTGTTATTCCACAGCGTTGACTGTATCCAGAGTTGCTACCATTCCCTGCTGCTTTCCTTGCTGTGCAATTCCAGCTGAGTTTCTTTACTGGTTTCCTACTGAAGGCTTCAAAGTATCTTCATATGGCAACTGATTAGATGCTTCCCATTCCACAGGTTTCTCCTTAATTCCGGCACTCATTGTTCTATCATACTGAGATGTTACCATAGTTGAATTGTTTACACTAAATCCTTCACAATGCAGGTAATCTATAACTTCAGTTTTTGTTTCTTTAACTTCTCCATTGCTAATCCTCTTTTCTGCTTCCCCCTTTGTTTTCTTATTTTTTGTGTTGTAAAATTTTCCATATCCAGATGCCTTTGCCTGTATTTCTCTTCAAATTTCTTTGGTGCTGCTTTTTTGTATTAATTTGCTTTGTTTTCGCCTTTGCATAAGGACTGCACAAGATTAAATCTTTTTTTCTTTCCCATGTCCATATTTCTTTTTCAGATGTCTCCCTTTCCTCCTGTTTCTCCTTACTTTGGGGACTCATTGTTTCATCTCACTGTGATGTAACCTGTGTTAGATTTTCTACACTAAATCCTTCACATTGCAAGTATTCCATAACTTCAACTTCTATTTCTTTAACTTCTGCTTTACTAATTTTCTACATTCCCCCTTTGTGATCTTATTTTTTGCATTGTGAAATTTCCATATCTGAGTTCCTTTTCATGTATTTCTCTTCAAATGTCTTTGGAGCTGCTTTCTTTATATTGACTAGTTTGGCTTCATCCTTTGCATAAATATTTCACGATATCAGATCTTTGTTTCGTTCCCATGTCCATGTTTCTTTTTTATAACTTTCAAAAATCTCTAAATTTTGTT
Source organism: Protopterus annectens (assembly GCF_019279795.1). Lineage (NCBI taxonomy): Eukaryota > Metazoa > Chordata > Ceratodontiformes > Protopteridae > Protopterus > Protopterus annectens. The sequence goes on along the minus strand of NC_056729.1, from coordinate 1,614,397,432 downwards.
CTTTATAGTTTTCCACTTTTTCACGTGCTTATTTTTCCAAATGTCCCAAGGTTTCTTAGTCTCTATGTTTTTTTATGAATCTGTTGTATTTATGAGCAAAAACTTGCATTTGAAAATTTTGACTTTTTCTTATGCAAGTATTTTTCTTTCCTTTAATTTTTCTCAGTCTTTTTTTATATCTTTTATCCAGAAATTCTAGGCTTCTTGCATAATAGTGACAATACATAATTCCCTTCTTAGCCTTAGGAGTCCCCTGTATCATCTTTATGGCTCTTTTTTGGTCTGTCAGTTTTTGTGTTTTTTGTGGACTACTATTTCCTTCTACAATGGGGGGGGGGGGCATCCTCCCCCTGAGACTGTCCTAACCCCATTGGAGGAATGTTTCTGTTTCTTGAATATTCTTCCAGTGCTAGGAACAGTGCACCTACCAGGACTGAGCACTTTTTCATGCCTGGGCTTCTGCCACCCATTCCAGGGCACCCTGCCCTTTACAAAAAAATATTTTACTTGCAGATTTTATCATCAATCCATTCAGACCCCTCTTTTCACAATGCAGAGCTTCTGATGTCAGGGATGCCTGGCAATGCAAGAGCTGTAAACTGATTGTCTTTCCTGCAATGAAATGATGTTAGGTAGGTTACTATGCTCTCCAGCTCTGAATGTATTGCTAGCTGAAGCAAAATGCCTCTGACATCAGGAAAAGGCCTGTTACACACCAGCTCTAAACTGTTTAATTTCAGCAATCAAGTTGAATTTTTTTGTCATCTGTAAACTGATTGCTTTCTGTGACAAAAGACCTTTAATCTCAGGTAACCTGCAAGCTCTAAACCAAAGGCATCCTGCAACAAAAGGCCTCTGAATTCAGATAAGCCCCAGTACTTTCTCCATAGGAGTGCCTCTGAGGTCAGATAAGTCCCGCTATGCACCAACTCTAAACAGATTGTTTTCACCAAAGAAGCGCCTCTTAGCTAAGATAAGTCATGCAATACACAAGGTCTAAATGTATTTCTTTTCCTCAGTTAAGGACAACTGAGGTAAGGTAGGTCTCACTATGTACCAGCTCTAAACTTTCTTTTTGTAACGTAGAGCATCTGATGTCAGGTAAGTCCTGCTATGCAACAGCTCTAAACTGATTTATTTCTGCAATAAAAGGCCCCTGAGATAGATAGGTTGCTAAGTTCTCCAGTTCTGAAAGTATTGCTATCGGAAACAAAGTAACTCTGAGATCAGAAAAGTCCTGTTGTACAACATCTTCAAACCGATTAATTTCAGCAACCAAATCTTATTTTTCACCAGCTCTAAACTTGAATGCTTTCTGCAACAAAAGACCTCTAATCTCAGGTAGGCTCCACTAATTGCCAGCTCTAAACTAAAGGCATCCTGCAGCTAAGGGCCTTTAAAGTCAGGTAGGTGCCACTACACACCTCCTTTAAACTGACTGCATTCCACAACTAAGGGACTCTGAGGTCAGGTAAATTTCAGTACAGACCACCTCTAAAGTGATTGCTTTCACTGAAAAAGAGTCTCTGGGTTCAGGTAAGTTCCTAAACTGATTCCTTTTCCAAGTCAGGAATCTCTGAAATCTGGTAGGTCTACCTATGCACCAACTCCATACTTAATAATTGATTTCCATAAAGCTGGGGCTCTGAAGATATCAGAAAAGTCCAGCTATTCACCAGCTCTAAAATGTTTGTTTTCTGCAAAGAAGGACCTTTGAGGTCAAATAAATCCTGCTATGCATGAGTCCTAAAGTGACTGCTTTCAACAAAGAAGAATCTTTCTTCACAATGAAAGGACTCTGAGATCATTTGTTCCTGCAATGAAGGGCTTCTGAAGTTAAGTAGGTCACTATGCTCTCCAACTGTAAACTTATTGCTATCTGAAACAAAGTGCCTCTTAGATCAGGTAAGTCTTGTTACATACCAGCTCTAAACTGATTAATTTTGGAAACCAAGTCACAATTTTTGCCAGCTCTAATTTGACTACTTTCGGCAACAAAAGTTCTCTGCTCTCAGGTAAGCCTCACTATCTGCCAGGTCTAAACCAAAGGCATCCTTCCACTAAGGGCCTCTGAAGTCAAGTAAGTTCCACTACACATTTCTTTTAAACTGACTGACTGTATTCCACAACAAAGGGCCTCTGAGGTCAGGTAAGTTGGGTTATCCACCAGCATTAAACTGATTCCTTTTGCCAACCAAGGATGTATGAGATCAGGTAAGTGTCACTACACACAAACTCAGTACTTATTGCATTCCACAACAAAGGGCCTCTGAGATCAGGTGAGACCAGGTAATTCCAGACGCTGTAATTTGTTTGCTTTCTACAATGAAGTGTCTTTGAGGTAAGGTAAATCCTGATATGTACTAGCCCTAGAATGATTGCTTTCAACAATGAATAGTGTCTGAGGTCAGGTAAGTATTGCTATGGACCAGTCCTAAAGTGATTGCTTTCACCACTGAAGGGCCACTGAAATAAGATAAGTTCCACTATCCACCAACTCTAAATTATTTTCTTTTTGCAATGAAGGTCTTCTGTGTTCAGGTAAGTTACTATTTTCACAAGCTCTATAATGATTCATTTCTGGAACCAAGGGCATCTGAGATCTGGTAAGTCTTGCTATTCACCAGATCTATACTGGTTACTTTCCACAACAAATAGTGTTTGGGATTAGGTAGTGCCCACTACCTGCCATGTCTAAACCAAATTCTTTCTGCAAATAATTTCCTATGAAGACAACTGCTCTAAACTGATTAATTTTGGCAATCAAATTATAGTTCTTGCCAGCTCAAAACTGACTGATGTCCTTACATTAATTTCTGCAGTATTCATAAGTATATGGGATTCCCTCCTGCGGAAGTCTCACATCTGGCCAGTCTTCCAAAGACTTCTGAATTTGAAATGTATGCTGAAGGTCACCATACACTCCTTGCATAATGTAGGGCATAAAGTTGATGTTCAGGCTTACCAAAAAAAATTCTTTGCCACTGGTCTGAATGTATCTTTTACACTGTCGGTTTGTTTACCTGTGTCCGTCTTCTGCCAGTTTAATTCATTTTCATTCTCCAGTGACTTCCTACACATTTGCTGTTTTTGCAAGGTAAGTGTCCAATTGGGAATTTTGTTTTTCTTGTTTTTTTGTGTTCCTTGAGGTTAATGTCATCCAGGAAGGGTAAATTCCAGTGTGGGAGACAGATTCCCCATACAGACCACAATGATAAGTGTATTTTTTGCTTAGGCGCTTCTCATGACCATACTTCCTGTTCTATTTGTCAGATGTTTGTTCCAAAAACCCTTCACAGTACACTTTCTTCCCTTTCCTTGTATCTTGAGAACCAGTGTCTTAAGCTACTTGCTAAAAATACTATGGAAGGAATCTCTCATCCTAAGGGTCAGCCATCAGGGAAGAAGAAGGTGAAAAAGGAACAACCGGAATCTTCCACTGTCCAGCCTCTGCCAGGTGTTTCTCCTGAGGTTGTCAAGAACCTAGAGGCTTGCCCAGCTGTGTTGTTGGATTTCTCTGCCATGACCATGTTGGAGACCAGTGAGGATCTGGTTGGCAGCACGTCCAAAGAAGCTTTCTAGGCATCCATCTTGGATGATCAGCAGGAACCACTGTTGATTTTTTCTGATGGGCCTCAGGGAGTTTCTAAGTTTTTAGTTGGGGAAGAAGTTCCTGCTATGGTCCTTAACTGTCATCCTAGATCTGAGCCTTCTCAGGATGTTCCCTTAAAAAAAACAAAAAACAAACATGTTTCTTCTTCTTCTAGGCATCCACAGAGTCAGTGGCAGGTTTTACTCGGGGGGGGGGGGGGGTATTTTCTGCCTTACTGTCTTTAAAGCTTCCTCATGGGGTTTCAGTTCCTGCTCCTCCTTGATCCTCTACACTTCTTAAAAGGCCTAGAGACCAGGATTCTTCTGAGGATGAGTCAGATTCTGCTGACGAATCCCTAACTTATTCTACATGTATTCCTTCTTCTTTGGACTACGGATCAGATGAGGAGGAATCTATTAGTCCTGATGTTCCTTTGGAGGAAATTTCCTATGGGGATACACTCTCTAGGATGATGGATTTTGTTTAAGTGGGATTGTACTCCAGTCTCTGATATCCATAAGAGGTACTATGAGTTGTTGCAGTTGGACTCTCCTAAACCTGCGGCTCTTCCTCCTATCTTGGCTGCTTTACTGGATGCTTTATCCAATGCCTTTCAGGATCCTGACTCTCTTCCCCCTGCTCCCAAGAAATCTGATAGGGTTCCTGAGCATTGTTCTTTTTTATATAAATATCCTGCTGCTGACCCCCTTGGTAGTGTCTGTAGCTTCTAATAAGCTGTCTTAGTTGCTTTATTCCCCAAGGTATTGCCTTCTGACAAGGACAGCAGAACTATGGATAGGCTAGGCAAAAAGGTTTACACTTCTGCTACCATAGGTTTTAGGGCAATTAATTATTAGACCTATATGTCTATGTATATGTTGGCTCTTCTTACTCAGACCTGTCAACTTATTTCTGATTTTCCAGAATCTGAGGGTAAAACTTCTGTTATTCCCTTGTTAGGGACTTCATCTCAAGTCATTCATCATTCTATTAAATGTAGTTATGATGCAGCAGATGCCTCTTCTAGGGCTGCTCTTTTTGGTTCAGTTATGAGGAGGTATTCTTGGCTTAGATTTCAACCTCTACCTAATGATATTAAAGCTAAGTTGATGAATTCTCCTCTGGATATTAAACTTTTATTTGGGGAAGCTGCTGCTGGTTTGTTTAAGTCCCTTCAGGATAAGGGTAAGGCCTTATGAGAAATTAAACGTGTTTGTTTCTCCTGTGCCTAAATTTCAGAGAAACTAACCCGCTAAGCTTGCCTTTGTTTGTAGGCAGTCCTAACCTTCTACTAAAGGTAAGAAGAGTGGCAAATAGAACCTCCTTCTAAGACTACTCAATTTTTGGGGACTCCAAAGGCTTCCTTTCTGAAAAAAAAACAGGTGCTGTGAAACTATCCGTCCCCTCCCAGCCACATTCCTTTTTCTCTTCACCTTTCTCTTTCTTTTCTGCTTTGGCTCCAGATCACTCAGGATTCTTGGGTTCTGTCAATCATTCATCAAGAGTACTTGATGGTGTGGAAATACCATCCTCCTTTTATGGGTATTCCTCAGCCTCCTTGGGAACATCTTCCCTTTTTACCAGAGGTTCTTCAAGATCTCTTGTCTCAGGGTACTATTCAAGAGGTGCCTATGTCCCAAAGGGGGAAAGAGTTCTGCTTCCAACTGTTTCTAGTGCCCAGAAAAGAGGGCAGTTGGAGACCTATTCTAGACCTCTGTCATCTAAACCCTTTTCTAAAGGTACCTTCGTTTTGGATGTTGTCCCTTCATATTCTGTTTCCTGCCTTGCTCCCTGAGCCCTATATGGTATGTCTAGATTTCAAGGATTCTTATCTCCATATTCCTATCTATCTTCTTTTCAGGAAGTTTTTGCATTTCTCTGTTGCTTCCTGGCATTTCCAGTTCTCTGCTTTGCCTTTGGCTTTTCTACTGCCCCAAGGGTGTTCACTAAATGCCTTGCTCCTGCGATTATCTTTTGCAGACTTCAAGGAACCAAATATTTCTTTAGTTGCACGACCTGTTAATTCAGGTGTCTTCTCCAGAGAACTTTTTGCAAAATCTTCATTTTGCCGTATCTCTTCTTTATACTCTGGGGTTCACTGTAAATTTCAAAAAGTCTTCTCTGACTTCTTCTCAGGATCATGTTATTCTGGGTTGCAGGATTCAGACAGTGCCAATCCTTGCATCTTTGCCTCCCTCCAAAGGCCTGAACTCTCATTTATTTATTTCACAATATTCTTCTTCTAACTTCCATTACTGTCAGGGAGTTTCTGAGAGTTCTGGGTTGCATGGCATCCACCATTCCAATGCTCCCTCTGGCCAAACTTCATATGAGAAAGTTTCACTGTTTTCTGAAGTCAGTATGGCTTCAACATGCTCATCCTCAAGAATTTGTAGTTCTTCTTCCATGCCACAGACAGAAACTTTTCTGATGGATTCAGCAGTTGTCTCTTAATTCAGGAATCCCTTTTCATCCCCCTTTTCCCCTCTTAGGAAGTGTTCATGGATGCCTCAGACATGGGATGGGAGATGACCTTTGGCTCCCGAAAGCTACAGAGGAGTGTGGTTGCCTTGTCAGCAGAAGGAGCACATCAATGTCAAAGAGATGAGAGCCCTTCTGCTGGCTCTTCAGGTCTTTCAGTCTCTCTTTTCTTCTGGGCCTTTCAAGGTATTCACAGACAATACCACAGTGACGTGGTATATCAACAAGCAGGACAGAAAGAGATCTTATCATCTATGCTGGTTGGCACTTCTGGCATGGGATCTTGCTGTCAAGTGTCAAGTGACTCTTCAGGCAGTTTATATCCCTTCCAGTCAGAACATTGTGGCAGACACTCTGAGCAGGTCCTTAACTCAGTCTGATGAATGGATGTTTCACAGGGATGTGTTTTGGACATTATCCAGCAGTGGGGTACTCCTCCAGTGGAACTTCCTCTATTTTGTACCAGAGTCCCAGGTCCTCTGGTATGGAAGGTGGATGCCTTCTCATTCCCTTGGAAGGGGATGTTTTTATGCATTCCCCTCCCCTTCCTCTCATTCCGAAAGTCCTATTCAAAATTCATCAGGATGCTCCCAAAATCTTGTTGGTGACTCCCTTTTGGTCGTGACAGCACTGGTTCCCTCTTCTTCTGCAGTTAACCAGAGGCAATCATCACAAGTTACCTCACATTGTGGATCTAATCACACAAGACAAGGGATTGCTTATCCATCCTCATCTGTCCATGCTTCATCTGACAGTGTGGGTGATTTTTTTGATTTCTCAGACATCTCTTTTCTGAGGATGAGCTGCGAGTCTTGCAGGAGGCTAGCAAACCTATGACTAGGAAATCCTACTTATCCAAATGGAAGACGTTTTCTTTCTGGTGTCTCTCTCATAACCTGGACTATTTACTGTGGATGCTCCTTTGGTTCTCTCTTATTTGTGTGAGTTGCTCAATGCTGGTTTGGCCTAATCTTCTATTAAGGCCCACCTATCAGCTATCTCTGCTTGTCTGCCTTTTTTCCTCCTTTAGCTGCTAGATTTGAAGTGAGACAATTTCTTAAAGGTGCCCTTAATATTAGACCTCCCAGAAAGGCTGTCCCTCCTCCCTGGGATCTTAATTTTGTTTTGGAGAAATTGACTCAGGCTCCTTTTGAGACTGCTGCTTCAGCTTCCTTACAACATTGTTCCTGGAAGACTGTTCTTTTGTTAGCTCTTACTTCTGTCAGATGGCTTTCTGAGTTGCAGTCCCATATGGCTTGTCCTCATTTTTTGATTTTTCATGAGGACCGAGTGTCCTTGCACACCAACACTTCTTTTATGCTGAAGGTGATTAATGAGCTATCATTTAATCAAGCTATTAATCTGACTACTTTTTTCCCTTCTCCCCAAACTAACAATGAGAGGGTGCTGCATACTTTGTACATGCATAGGCAACTTAGAATTTATTTGGATATGACCAAAGCTATCAGAAAATCTGATCAGTTATTTATTTTTCTCACATTCTAGATCTTTGGGGGCTTGCTGTATAGAAGCAAAATAGTTATTTTTGGATTTATATTTATTTATTTTATATTTGTTTACCGGGGAGGTCTGACTGGACAGAGCTGTTAGTTTTCAGCGGAGGTCCGGGAAGAAAAGCTCCAGAACAATTGCTAACATACTATACATAAAATATGTACATGAACACTGTGGTTTACACATTCAGTTATAAAAATATTACAAATAATAACATATGACTGCATAAGATATTTACACAAGCATATTGGTTTAGACATTGGGTGGCTTAATGGCTAAGGTGTTTGCCTTACAAACACAAGGTATAGGATTTGAGTCTCACACGGGATAATTGGCTAGGCTTAAAATGGCTCACAAGGGTAGTTAGCTTAGTTCTACACTATGAACCTATTCTTTTGTTACACTTTTCATGGCAAGGGCCTTCCTTTTTCAATTAAGGCTCATTCTACTAGAGCTGTGGCTTCTTCTGGTGCTTTTTCATAGGTTCATGGGATCATAGGTTCATACATAGGTACTAGGCTATTGGCCCTAGGGCTATTATACGCCTAGCCAAAAAGGTACCCTGGCTTTCGCTACCCAAGAACATTATTTTCCTGTGCCCCTTGTGTCCCTTTTCTTCCCAAAGGCTTAGATACTAATTCTACTCTTGAAGCAGCTGCCTGGACTTCTGTACATACCTTTACCAAGCAGCACAAACTGAATGTTATCTCTAGAGCTAGAGTTGATTTAGCTAGTTCAGTTCTTCATATTTTTTTAGGGGACTCTTCTGCCTTTTCCACCTCCCAAATTTCCTCTTGAGCTTTAGCACTCTCCCATATCATTAAGAATACTGCAGAAGTGAATGTAAGGACATAGTACAGTTGTGTAAAATCTTAGCATAAAGGTAGATGTCCTTGTTTTCACTGCTGCAGTATTCACTCCCTCCCTCCATCACCCTAGATCTTTACCTTCCTGGATGTACACCTTACCTCTTGAGTTCCTTGGACTGGTGTTCCTCCTGGGGAAATCAGTCCTGTTTTTGGTAAGCCTGAATGTCACCTTTTATGCCCTGTGTTACACAGGGAGTGTATGGTAATGTTCTGCATACCTTTTAAATTCATAAGTCTTTGGAAGACTGACCGGTCATCGGGCTTCCATGGCAGGGAATCCCATATCAAGAATACTGCAGCAGTGAAGGCAAGGGCATCTACCATTATGATAAGGTTTTACACAACTGTACTTTCTGCAGCAAAGGGCCACTGAAACCATGGCAGGTCCCACTATCTTCCAGCTGTAAAGTAAATGCTTTCTGTGCCAGCTCTAAACTGATTACTTTAGAAAATGAAGGTCTTCTGCCATCATTTGAGTCATGTAATGTATCTCCTCTTAACTGTTTGCTTTCTGCAATGAAGGGCCCCTGAGGTGAAGTAGATCCATTTATGCACCAAGTATAAAATGATTGCTTTCCACAAAAAAGGGTGACTGATGTAAGATAAGTCTCACTATAAATGAGTTTTAAAGTGATTGCTTTCACCAATGAAGGGCCTCTGAACTCAAATAAGTCCCACTAAGCACCCATCTCTAAACTGATTCTTTTCACAATGAAGGTTTTCTGAATGAAGTTAGTCACAATGCTCTACAGCTCTGTACTGATTTATTTCTGCAACCAAGAGCATCTGAGATCAGGTAAGTCCTGCTATACACCACTTCTAAATTGATTGCTTTCTTTAAAAAAGGACCTCTCAGGTCAGGTAAGCTATGATGTTTAACAGCTACAAACTGATTGATGCAACACAGAACATCTGCAGTCAGGTAATGCTCACTACCTAACATTTTTAAACCAAATGCTTTGTATGACTAATTGACTCTTAAATTAGGTAAATCTGACTTCACACTAGCTCTATACTGACTGATTTCCATGACATTTCAGGTAAGTCCCACATCAAACAAGCTCTAAACTGATTCATTAACATATGAATGAGCTGCTGAGGTCCAGTAACTTCTCCTACACACTAGCCCTAAATAGATTACTTTTGCTACTGAGGTCAGATAAGTTCCACTATGTACCAGTTCTAAATATATTGCTTTCACCAATGAAGGCCCTCTAAACTAAGATAAGTCCTGCTATACAAAAGATCTACATTGATTTCTTTTCTGCAGTGAAAGGCCACTGAGGTAAGACAAGTTCCGCTAGACACCAGCTCTAAACTGCTTTCTTTTTGCAATGCAGAACATCTGATGTCAGGTAAGTCCTGCTGTGCACCAGTTCTAAACAGATTTGTTTCTGCAATTAATGGCTTCTAAGGTTGGGTAGGTTACTAAGCTCTCCAATCTAAACTTATTGATATCCAAAACAAAGTGCCACTGAGGTCAGATAAGTCTTGTTACACACCAGCTCTAAACTAATTAATTCTGGAAACCAAGTGGCAGTTTTCACCAGCTGACTAGTTTCTACAACAAAATATCTCTGATCTCAGATAAGCCTCACTGTGTGTCAGATGTAAACCAAAGGCATCTTGCTGCTAAGTAGCTCTGAAGTTAGATAAGTCACATTATACACCTCTTCTAAACAGACTAAGATAGACCACAAAGATCTTTAATATCTGGATTAGCCCCTGGCTGCTGTCCTTTCCTGGCCTTAGCATCTTTAACATCTTGCCCTGTTCTCCAACTTGCTGATCCTGCAGTAGTACATAAGAATCTGCCTGCCTGGTGGCAAAGGACCCTTCCCATAGAAATCTGCGGTCTCCTCATACTGCTTGCTATTCCCAGTATCCTTTCACGAAAGGAAGCAAGAAAGTATGTGTTGTCCTAAAATCTGGCAATAAAGTTGTATTTCTAACTATTGCTTCTGGGGTTTTATAGCACGCTTCCCAGCTAGGACAACCAGCAGCCATACCCCCGATTTGATCCTGTAACCGGCATGCCTTTCTATTCTTTCTCTGTTCACTGTGGGAGAGGGGAGTTTTGAGCAGCCTATCTGTCCCTGGAAGAGTGGTTTCAGCCCAGAAATTAATAGTTTATTGGCCATTTTGGGCTAATTTCTATCTCTTTCATTTTCCTGCTATAAAACCCGCATTTGCAAGGTTTTTGTGCTAGTATACAGCTCAGCAAGCTCCTGCCTGCTGCCCTGCAGAGTTCTACAGCAGCAGAGAGACAAAAGAGAGACTTTGGAGTGATTAAGTATCATTTTTCTGCATTTTCTTGCTGCCTTTAGCTAATTCCGTGTAGAACACCGATTTTCTAGAGTTTCTGTGATTTTAAAAAGCTTGTTTCAGCTACATATTGTACTTATTTTACTGCCCGCACTTTAACAAAGTTGTTTTTGTGTTTAAATTACCTGTTTAACTATTGTAGGCTACACACTCAAGTGTGATAGCCATTTCTATGCATTTAAAGTGCTTTTTTGATTGTATCTAATTTATTTTCTGAAAAAAACAAAAAATATACTTGTTTTCCCGCCTTTCTAAGCTAATTTAGTCCAGTTTTCAGGTTAGTGATGAATTCAGGGCTGTGTTACAAGTTTCTGTGTTTGCCTATACCTTACTTGGATAGAAGGAAATGTCTCTGTTCATTGTGAGAGAGGGAGCTTTGAGCAGCCTATCTGTCCCTGGAGGAGTGGTTTCAGCCCAGAAATTAGTAGTGTATTGGCCATTTTGGGCTAATTTTCTCTCTTTCATTTCCCTGATATAAAACCCACATTTGCAAGGATTTTGTGCTAGTATACAGTTCAGCAAGCTCCTGCCTGGTGCCCTGCAGAGTTCTACAGCAGCAGAGAAACAAAAGAGAGACTTTGGAGTGATTAAGTATCATTTTTCTGCATTTTCTTACTGCCTTTAGCTAATTCCGCCTAAAATGCAGATTTTCTAGAGTTTCTGTGATATAAAAAGCTTGTTTTAGCTACATATTGTACTTATTTTACTGCCTGCACTTTAACAAATTCGTTTTTGTGTTTAAATCACCTGTTTAACTGTTGTAGGCTACACACTCAAGAATGATAGCCATTTATGTGCATTTAAAGTGTTTTTATTTTTTATTGTATCAGCTTTATTTTCTGAAAAAAAAATATGCTTGTTTTCTCGACTTTCTAAGCTAGTTTAGTCCAGTTTTCAGGTTAGTGCTGAATTCAGGGCTGTGTTACAAGTTTCTGCGTTTGCCCATACCTTACTTGGATAGAAGGAAGTTTCTTTGTTCACTGTGAGAGAGGGAGCTTTGAGCAGCCTATCTGTCCCTGGAGGAGTGGTTTCAGCCCAGAAATTAGTAGTTTATTGGCCATTTTGGGCTAATTTCTATCTCTTTCATTTCTCTGCTATAAAACCCACATTTGCAAGGTTTTTGTGCTAGTATACAGTTCAGCAAGCTCCTGCCTGGTGCCCTGCAGAGTTCTACAGCAGCAGAGAAACAAAATAGAGACTTTGGAGTGATTAAGTATAATTTTTCTGCATTTTCTTGCTGCCGTTAACTAATTCCGCCTTAAATGCCAATTTTCTAGAGTTTCTTTGATTTAAAAAGCTTGTTGCAGCTACATATTGTACTTATTTTACTGCCTGCACTTTAACAAAGTCATTTTTGTGTTTAAATTACCTGTCTAACTGTTGTAGGCTACACACTCAAGTGTGACAGCCATTTCTGTGCATTTAACGTGTTTTTTTGATTGTATCTGCTTTATTTTCTGAAAAACAAATACTTGTTTTCCCACCTTTCTAAGTTAGTTTAGTCCAGTTTTCAGGTTAGTGCTGAATTCAGGGCTGTGTTACAAGTTTCTGTGTTTGCCCATATCTTACTTGGATAGAAGGAAGTTTCTCTGTTCACTGTGAGAGAGGGAGCTTTGAGCAGCTATCTGTCCCTGGAGGAGTGGTGTCAGCCCAGAAATTAGTAGTTTATTGGCCATTTTGGGCTAATTTCTATCTCTTTCATTTCCCTGCTATAAAACCTGCATTTGCATGGTTTTGCGTGCCTGGTAGCACTGGTTAGCTAGGGTATAACTCTTCCTGCCTCCACAAAGTCTGCTCTTCAATTTTTCCCTTGGAACTAGACAAACTTTCAACTTAAGCACTCCAGTCATTCACTTCTCATCCCGGCATTTGTCAAAAACTCATAGCAAGCACTAATAAACCTTAGCACTAGACCCCCCTCCTATAATGTAGAGAAGGACAAGGCTCTCTATTCGACCTTACCAGCCAATCAGTAAAACAGTTCACTGTACCTATCCAGGCATGTCCAAAGGGCAGTTTCAGGTGTACCCTCTAGTCCAACTGGTGAATCTGGGCATTTTGAGGCAATATTACAATTGCCTCATGTACATAGACAACCCTCTCCTCCTTCCACCAAACACTAATACATGTGAGAGATGCACTTATACAGTCAAACTGGAGGCTAAGCTCTCTCTCACCCCAAGACTGGACCAGGCAGTCAAGAGGAGAAGGGAATTACTTGCATCACACCACCAGTCTCACACAGACCTATGAAACCAGCACTGGCAAAAACACACATAAATACACAAAAACATACTCGGAGGTTCTAAATAAAAATCTGCAAAAGCAACAAAGACTTCCAAAGCAGACATCCAAGCAACCTCCACCCCCCAACACAAACTATGAAACACATACTTCACAAAACCAGTGTGCCACACAATCACAGCCCCCCAACACAAACTATGAAACACATACTTCACAAAACCAGTGTGCCACACAATCACAGCCCTTAAGGCAAAATAACATACCCAACACACTAGTAATAGGTGACTTTATAGTCAGGCACACTGACGCCCCACTCACTAGGCTGAACAAGGAGAAGGTTACTGTTAGCTGTCTGTCAGGTGCCAGGATCCGCCACATAACACAAGCACTCAGGTCACTCTACCACAAGTACAAATATGACTTTGTCATTGCCCATGTTGGTGTGAATGACCTGAGCTGTACCTCCCTGGACTACATGAAAAGAGACATGGAGGAGCTCTCTGATCACATAGCCCAAGCTGGTATGACCCTGACCCTGAGTAGCATCCTGCCCTCACCAAAAATGATACCATGGTATAGAGAAAAAAAATGATCAATTTCAACAATTGGCTAAGCTTCTGGTGTCCTTCAAAGGGGGTCCATTATCTGTCAGCTTGGGATGACATGCTCGGCAAGCCACGCTGCTTCACTAGAGATGGCTTGCACCTGTCACCCTTAGGCTTTTGAATACTGGCCAAGGCTCTTACCATCCCCATAGTGCCTTTTTTAGGCAAGTCTCAAAAGACAAACCCACCCTGTAAATAGAACAAGTAACAAAAAAATGAGGGTAACGCTGCTCAATGCCAAAAGTCTAAACCTCAAAATACATACACTCGAGGCACTCCTCAGTATGGAAAAAATCTATATATGTGCAGTAACAGAAACCTGGTTTAAGGCTCCAGAGAGCACCCCAGCACTACCAGGCTACACCTCATACCATACATTTTGGCCACAAAACCCAGACCGAAATACAAAAGGTGGGGGAGTATCCATATTCATCAAGGATGCCCACACCTCTAGGTTAGTGCCGCAGCACGATGTGTCAGAGATCATCCATGTGCAACTAACAATGGGCAAAACTGCTATTCAAATTATAGCTTGCTACAGATCACCCACCATGTCCCAGGACCCCCACTTCACATTCCTGGAAACACTGGGAAACATAAAGGTCCTACCAAACACCCTGATATTGGATGATTTCAATTACCCAAACATTAACTGGGAGAACTGCTCAAGTATGAACTCCCTTGCCCAACATTTCCTAGAATTTATAAACTCAAATGCCCTGGATCAACTGGTCAACACCCCCACCAGAGGTGACAACATATTGGACCTGGTCATCACCAACATGGGCGACCGGTGTTTCACACTGGAGGTCAACCCCTTGCTGGTTAGATCTGACCATAAACTAATCACTGTGGATATTCACATTCCACCACCACACCCGGTCAAAGAAACCACCATGAAAAACTCTTCAAAAGCAAACTTCACGTTACTTAAGACCGAGGTGGGAAGTTTCAAAGCCCCCATGCTAAAGGATAACGCTGTCCAAACTGCAAAATCCTTTACTAATGCACTTTACGGGCACCTACAAAGAATGCATGGATCATGCTATCCCAAACAAAACCAAGACTCACTCCCCCAAGAAAAGGAAACCAGTCTGGTGGACCCCTGCCATAAACAAGCTATACAATAGAAGGAGGAAACTAGTACAGAAAATAGTAATATCCCAAGAAGGGAAGACATCCCTGATCAGTATCAGCAAGAAACTACATTCTCTCATAAAATCATCCAAGGCTAGCTTCGAAAGAAAAATTGCCATGGACTCCAAAGATATGGAGATGTCAAGAATCTAAGTGGCAATTCTCAGATCTGCTTGGAGTTAGTGCAGAATGGCAGAAAATACACTGAACCGACCGATATAGCCAACATCCTGGCAGACAGGTTCAGTGCAAACTTCACCCCTTCTCACCCCCAAAAGGGCCCATATCTATATCAGAAGAATGTAGTGCCCCTGAAATCACAGACAGGTTAAAACAGCCCTCTCTAAAGCCAAAAACACAGCATCAATGGGAACAGACGGTGTCCCAGGCTGCATCCTACATGAGCTCAAAGATGAACTAACCCCTCACCTAAACACACTGTTTAAACTCAGCCTCTCCATAGGCTACATGCCCACAGAGTGGTGCACAGAAATGGTTATTCTGCTCCACAAAGGTGGAGCCACAAAGGACCCCGGGAACTAACGCCCTATAATCCTGACTAGCTTGGTCTGCAAAGCTATGGAGTGCATCATCATGGATCTCATTAACAGAGACATTGGAAACCTCCAAACACTGGACCCTACCCAGTTCGGCTTTGTTAAGGGCAGATCATGCCTCCTGTACCTGGTGGACTTCTTTGAGACAGTTACCAAGGCTATAGATGAGGGAAAGGTGGTCCACACAGCCTACCTAGACCTCGCAGAGGCCGTCAACACCATTTCCCACTCAGGTATTATAGACAAGCTCACCAGCCTGAACATAAACCCCTACATCATGAGATGGGTTGCCAACTGGCTCATGGACAGAACCCACATGGTAAGAGTTGCAGGAGCTAGGTCTGACTCTAAACCAGTTGCAAGTGGTGTTCCCCAGGGCTCAGTCCTAGGACTCCTCCTGTTCGGCATATACTTCTCAGAGGTACAGGCAAGCACAGGAGGACTATGGCTGACCAAGTTTGCAGATGACTGCAAACTAGGCACTATAATTGACTATCCAGCTGACACATATATCCTCCCAAAGGGTCTCACTGAAACAGATATCTGGTGTCAAAACCATGGCCTTAAGCTAGATGCCAAAAAGTGCATAGTCATCCCCTTTGGAAAATACAAAGTACCCACAAACTACCACATAGGTGGTAGCCCCCTAAATACGGAAGATGTAATAAGGGATCTGGGGACGCAAGTAGATAGTAACCTCTCCTTTGATAATCACATTGCCAAAGTGGTTAGAAAATCCTTCTATGTGGCCCACCTAATCACAAAAGGGTTTGCATCCAGATTGAAAGAGGACATTGGGCCCTCTACGCATTACTCATCAGACCCATCATAGAGTACAATGCCCCATTTGGGATGTACCTTACAAGACACCTGCAACAACTGGAAAGACCACAGATGTTCCTCACCAAGAGGATCACTGGTCTCAAGCAGATGCCCTATGCAGCTCGACTGAAAAAACTCCAGCTGTACTCGGTTGCATACCACCTATTCAGAGGTGATCTCTGTCTAACATACAAGGCCATGTCCAACCCAGAATTGATGGACATGCTCCACCTAAAGAAAACCATATCCCCTCGAGCCACACGCTCCAGGGATCTAAACCTCACCACAACAATAAATTGGATGTGCTGGAGGGATAGATTCCTGTCCCAGAGACTTCCCATGCTCTGGTACAAGATTCCAATCTACATTAGGCAAAGCCCGTCACTTACCCTCTTCAAGAGAAACCTTGACGAGTGGATGGGAAACAGAAAGTTTACCCCAGGGATCACTTCAACGGCTCTGCTGGACAGAGGCACAGGGAACTAATCTAAGGGGGCGGCGAAAGCCAACACATTCCAGCTAGGCTTATAAATGCCTTTGGGCAGATAGCCTATTACCTACCTATGAACCTATGTACCTATTGTAACCTCCTTCTATCTGCCAATACCGCCTTCTTTAGTCCTAGACTTGCCAGCTCCCATAAAGAACTACCATTGTAATATACTTTCTGTCCACTAGGTGGTATCCTTATCCAGTCCTACTGTTTTATGCCTATCCCACTTTCTTATAGTATTACTACATTACATTTCTGATGTACGTTACTTGTTCTTAATATTATCCTACCTTAGTCTGTTACTCTTACTGTCATCACCCAGCTATCCTCTCAAACTGTCTACCATAGTATTACTTATCTCTGTACTTACCCACACCTAACTTACCTTCAGTAATCAGCATTTTAATGATTGTTCTTCCTGAGCTGCTCCTCTACTTGTCTCTACCCGCTCCATTCACCCTGCGGGCTCACACTGCTCCCCTACCCCCAATTCCCATCCACCCCCAGTGCTCCTAGTCATATACTACGTAGCCACACCATCTTTCCCATTTAACCAATCACAAGGTAGCCACACCATTTTTTCCCTTCCACCAATCACTTGGAACAACTCCATAAAGTTCCTAACCTATTCCCACCCTTTCTATCCAATTCCTACCTCTCCCACCACAACCCCCACCTTTCACTAACCACTCTTATTATAGTTCCTTACCTCCTATTTTGCACATTACAACTACATCATCCCAATGTCTAAACTACCTACCCAAGACATATAAAGCTGCTAATCTTTTGCCATAATTCTACCTTCTCTAACAGCAGCCTACCTGCTAACCTCCTATGAATACCCAATATGCCCACAATTGCACTACCTCTCTAAGCATACAGCCATACCATCTCTTGTTGTCTCCCTAAACCACATAAACATAACATCTACACCCAGCTACCTACTAGCAAAATATCATAGATTAACCCACATTAGGTATAACTACCTAAAAATTAAGAAGCTAAAAGACCTATACTGCAAACTCCCAAATCCTAGATTTGGACTACAAGTCCACTCATTAATAGATGGAGACATTCATCCAAACCCAGGCCCAAGGAAAACTTTTACCACCCAACCCCATAGCCCTAATGCCGCTAGTAAACAAAACCCCACTAAACCTCCCAACTCACTTTTTATAGCATATCTCAATATACATAGTATAAAGAACAAAGTTGCTCAACTCCATGCTCTCTTGGATATACACTCATATGACATCCTATGTTTGACAGAAACTTGGTTAAAACCTGTAACTCAAGACAATGAAGTCATCCCACCCGGATATAATATCCTAATACATGATTGTATAGCCAAAAATGGAGAGGGGGTAGCTATTCTATACAAAGCAGGGTTTCAAGTTACTGCTTATGACTACATACCACCTCAAGACATTAATGCCGAAATCCTTATTTCTAAATTTCAGCTTAATACTCGTAAATCCATATATATCATCTGTATTTATCTTCCTCGTGGTAATAACACCAACACCCTGGAAAATATCCTAAGCTGGCTAGCACTAAACTTCCCACAAGAAACTATAGTCCTTGGTGACTTTAATATTGACTGGAAGTGCTGTAGCAATGAATAACCTACTACCCACATTAACCTATATGTGTTTTCTCAAACCATTACCTCCCCAACCAGGATAAATAAACCCAATAAAAAAGTATCTTAGATTGGATATTTATAACCATCATCAAACATATGAAGTAGGGACCCTCCCTGATGATGTAAGTGACCAGTCACTTACCTATATTATCAGGCATAAGATTGATATAACCTGCCCACCCACATTCAGGACAACTCGGACCAATAAAAACTTTAACCCAGATC
This sequence comes from Protopterus annectens, assembly GCF_019279795.1. Classification (NCBI taxonomy): domain Eukaryota; kingdom Metazoa; phylum Chordata; order Ceratodontiformes; family Protopteridae; genus Protopterus; species Protopterus annectens. Next base: position 1,614,378,922 of record NC_056729.1, on the reverse strand, counting down.
TCTTCCAAAGTGAACTTAGGGCATGTGACTGGTCACCCATAAAATATCTTCCACTTGAGGAAGCTGTAAAATACTTTAATTCTAAATTTCAAGCCATTCTAGACCACCATGCACCAATCAGTTCTATCAGAATTAGGACTAAACCTGCCCCATGGCTCTCAAGAGAAACCAGGCAAAAAATCCTACTTAGAAATAAATACTGGGCTAAATGGCGAGCTCCAAAAAACCCTGTAGACCAACAAACATTTAGACAGCTGAGAAATAACACAAAAAAGCTATACTAACAGATAAAAGAAACTTTTACTTACAACTCCAACAAACCCACCAAAATAAACCGCAAAAGTTTTGGGCAAGCATTAACAAGCTTCTTCACCTAGGTCACTCCATTACACCAACCCCACAAGACATTGACCATGAGAATCCCAAGCAAACTGCCAATGCCTTCAATACCTTTTTCACAGAGGCCATTCAAACTCTTGACAATCAGCTAGTACCTGATAGCTTAACTTTGCTAAGCTCAAGTACTAGCCCATCCCCTCCATTTCACTTGTAACCAGTCCCAACATCATGCATTCTCACCCTTATCCTAAAATTTAAACCAACTACTCCCTCAGCTGACCAACTACCTGCTGAATATCTGCAAATAGCAGCCAGATCTATAGCCTATCCCATTTCCATCCTGATTAACAGAACCATAATCGAAGGAAACATCCCAACTATCTGGAAAATCTCTCACATTATCCCCCTAAATAAAGGTGGCAACTCTAACAAATTTTCTAATTACCGCCCCATTGCCTTACTCTCTCCTCTGACAAACATAATGGAAAAATGCATCCACAGTCAACTACTAGACCACCTAATCCAAAATAACTTACTTTCTAAATGTCAACATGGATTCAGGCCATTCCACAGTACTACCACTGCCCTCTTATCCTTTTCTGACTGCATTAATAAAAACCGTAACAATATTCTTTCCTCTGCACTAATGGTTTCATTCCTACTTAGATAATAGACAGCAGGCTGTGCTATGGCACAACAATCTATCTACCCATCTCCCCATTACCCTTGATGTCCATCAAGGTACCATATTAGGACTTCTTCTATTCTCAATTTTTATTAACAACCTTCACTCAGTAATTCCTCAAGCTACCTGTATACAATACGCTGATGATTCCACATTAATATGCTCAGCCACTTCTATATTTGAACTACAGTCCGTACCCCAAAAGGTGTTTAATACAGTAGAACAATGGTTTACACAGCACTACCTCCTCTTGAACCCCCAAAAAACAAAACTCTTGCTCTTCACCCCTACCCAGAAGTCCTCCCTAGTAGATTTCACTGTCATATTTAATAATGGTACTCTCAGATCTCCTGATCCAACTACCAAACTCCTTGGGATAACAATAGACAACAACCTTAACTACGACACTCATATTAACAACACAATTAAAACCATAAATAGAAAACTGGGCTCCCTCTATAGGATCACACCCTTCTTTACCCCAGCAGCCAAAACAACTATTGCTTACACTCATCTAATCTCTACACTCCTGGGTCTATATTAGATCACCGACCACTTAAAAAAGCGAACAGTGATTAATCGACCCTATGTAAGTGAAAGCTTACAATTTCAAACTGTCAGAAGAGCGATTTTTTTTCCTAGGGAAAAAAAATCGCTGTTCCAAAACATATACAAGCAACACAAGCACACCAAACAAACAGCAATCCACACACATACACCTAAAATCTTACACCTAACCCTACACTAAACTATACACACACCACTAACTATCCACTTACCTTAACCCAAACCCTAACCCTAAGGTCTGTCACTATCGCACACTCACCTCACCTGCTCCCTAACCCTAACTCACCTAACCTGCCCTAACCCTCACGTCCACACAATCGCACACATACCTAACCCGCGCCTTAACCCTAACTCACCTAACCCGCTCTAACCTTCACATCCACACAATCGCACACTTACCTGAACCTGACCCGTAACTTTCCACCACAGTGCTGAAAATACCAAAGCAACAGAAATGGACAACTGAATTCTTTCCCTAGGAAAAAAATTGGTTTTCTGTTGCTTCAATATTTTAAGTTTTTGCTGCATAGGGTTCGATATTAGAACATTCGAAGGTTTGAAACCTCAGTGTTCTAATACAGATCTGTCAAAAAATAACCTCAACAAACTTGAAAAATCCTACAATAACATTGTCAGATTTGCCACTGGCAATCCATTTAGAATTCGCCACTGTTACAATTTAAAGCAGCTAGGATGGCTTCAGCTTCAAAATCAGCTAAAATTTCACCAACTTACCATTGCCCACAAGACCCTTTACCAACCTACTAATACTCCAATACTTTCTACCCTCATAACCCCCTACAAAAATCTTAATACCTTAAGCTCTTCAAATAAACTACTTGTTTCCGTAAGTAAATCCAACAACCTGGCCGGAGACTCTGTTCTCTAACACTGTTGGAAAAAACTGTAACCTACTTCCAAGTGAACTTGCATCACTGTCCTAACTGAAATTATACCTTATAACACACTGGTTATGCCCCTGCACTAACCCTGACTAACTTCCCCTTTCTGTTATTAGCTACTGATTCCCCCTACTTCTCTGTACTAAGTCTAGTTTTCTTGTTAACAAAGAGAATTTTATCTTGTAGATAATACCAATGTTTGTGGTGATTTCATTATTATGGTTTGTTAAATGTATGTGTTAGATTCATGATGTAGTTGTGGAATGAGCTGTAATCATTTGTTAAATTATGTAATGTACCAACATTTTTATTAGAATTGTGTTCTTGGGGCTTATCTCCCCGGGCCTCTACTAAAAATGGATATATATCCAGTTAGGCTAGCCAGGTCAACAAATGTAAAATAAATAATAAATAAAATAAATAATAAATAAAAGGACCTCTGAGGTCAGGTAAGTTCTGCTACCCACCAGGTCTAAACTGATTCATTTTGCCAGACAAGGATCTACGAGATGTGAAGTGTCACTACACACCCACTCTGTACTGATTGTTTTCCACAATAAAGGGCCTCTGAGATCTAATAAGTCCAGCTATGCTCCAGCTTTAAACTGCTTGCTTTCTGTATTTTAATTTATCCAAGTCTTTTAGGTTTCTAATACCATAATGGGAATGTACCCCTTTCCTAATTCAAAGTATGATTAGTATTGTTTCAATCTTTGATGTTCGCCAGAAGTGCTCTTCACAGCACCCGCAATGCGCCCAGTAATGAGTCCTTCTGCAATTCACATGGCATTACATGCACTGGAGACATATCTAAGTATAGCTGTAAATTATTTTTTATAACACCTGTTGCACCTACTACTTTTGGAGCTGTCTGGGTACCCTTCTTCCACACCGCCCTTGCTTCTGTCTCCAGATCCTGGTATTTTATGAATTTGTGTCTATCTGTACACAAGACACTATATTCACTGGGTGTAACCGGTATACCGGAAAAGTGTAGTGTCCCAGAAATCACAGACGCACAGGTGAAAATAGCCCTTTCAAAAGCCAAAAACACAGTGTCAATGGGGCCAGATGGTGTCCCAGGCTGCAGTTTGCATGAACTACAGAACAAACTAGCCCCCTACCTAAAACACGCTGTTCAACCTCAGCTTCTCCACAGGCTACAGGCCTATAGAATGGTGCACAGCAACAGTTATTCCACTCCTCAAAGGAGGAGCCACAACTGACCCTGGTAACTATCGCCCCATAAGCCTGACTAGCCTGGTCTGCAATATTATGAAGTGCATCATCATGGAATTCATTAACAAAGACATTGGGAACCTCCAAACACTTGCCCCAACCCAGTTCAGCTTTGTTAGGGGCAGTCCTACTAATCCCAAAGACCCATCATCTGGAGCGTTTCTCCCCGGGCCTCCACTGAAAACAGGCTCTGTGGAACCTAGTCGGACATTCCCGGTCAACAAATGTTAAATAAATAAATAAATAAATAAATACTAAACCTGGTTGACTTATTCGAGACAGTCACCAAAGCCATAGACGAGAGAAAGGTTGTTCACACAGACTACCTTGACCTCACCAAGGCTTTCGACACCATTCCCCACTCGGGTATTACAGAAAAACTCACCAGTCTGAACATAAACCCCTACGGCACGTGATGGGTTGCCAACTGGCTTACAGACAGAACTTACATGGTAAGAATGTTGGGCTCCAGGTCTGACTCTAAACCAGTCAAAAGTGGTGTTCCGCAAGACTCGGTCCTGGAACTCCTACTGTTTGGCATATACTTCTCAGAAGTACAGGCAAACACAGGAGGACTATGGCTAACCTAGTTCACTGATGACTGCAAACTGGGAGTCATAATTGACTCTCCAGCTGACACGGACATCCTCCAAAAGGGCCTTACTGAGACGGACACCTGGTGTCAAAGTCATGGCCTCAAGCTAAATGCCAAAAATGCATAGTCATCCTATTTGGGAAAAACAAAACACCCATGAATTACCACATAGGTGGCAGCCCCCTTAATACAGAAGAGGTAATAAGAGATCTGGGGACCCAGGCAGATAGTAATCTCTCCTTTGACAATCATATTGCCAAAGTAGTTAGGAAATCCTTCTATGTGGCCCATCTAATTACTAAAGGGTTTGCATCTAAAAATAAAGAGATTATAGTGCCCTTCTACTCGTCACTCATCAGACCCATCATAAAGTACAATGCCCCATTTGAGATGTACCTCACAAGACATTTCCAACAGCTGGAGAGACCACAAAAGTACCTCACCAAGAGGATTACTGGCCTCAAACATATGTCCTATGCAGCCCAACTGAAAAAACTCTGGCTGTACTCAGTGGCATATCGCTTACTCAGAGATGATCTCTGCCTGACTTACAAAGCCATGTCCAACTCAGAATTGATGGACATACTCCACCTAAAGAAATCCAAGTCACTGCGAGTCACACACTCTAGTGAGCTAAACCTCACCACAACAATAAATAAAACATGCTGGAGGGATATAGTCCTGTCACAGAGACTCCCCATGCTTTGGAACAAAATTCCAAACTACATTAGGCAGAGCCCCTCACTAATACTCTTCAAGAGAAACCTTGACGAGTGGATGGGTAACAGAAAATATACCCCTGGGATCACTTCATTGGCTCTGCTTGACAGAGGATCAGTTAATTAATCAATGGGGTGGCGATAGCCAAGACACTCTGGCTAGGCTTATAAATGCCCTGGGGCAGATAGCCTAGTACCTACCTATGAACCTATGAACCTATGTAGGAGTTTCAATGATCAGTGCTACTTTTGTCTTCTTTTCACGGACTACTTTATCTAGTTTTCTCAAATCCATTTTTTGAACTGTTGGTAATGGGTGAGCCCATGTGATATAAACTTCATCATATTCTGCAATACTTTGTAGCTCATATTTCCAGTGTTTTTCAGCTACTTCAACATTATAATGTTTGCACAATCACCTATGCAACAGTCTTGCCACATTATTATGCCTTTCAGTATATAGTCCTTCTGCCATTGGTGTATCACACCACATGTTCAATGGACGTTTTAAACCAACATGTACATAGTCCACTGTCTTGACTGTGAATATTATTTTTTTGCCTTTTTTGTTTGAATTCACCTCTCCTTAATCATTCCTGTTTTCGATCCTGATCAAATGTTGTTCCAACAGTTTTCTGCACTTGCCACTATACTTATGGATTTTCCACATTTCTTGCCTTCTTATCTTGTGCCTCATCTTATATTCTTTCTTTTTTTTTTTTGGCACATTCATTGCTGCCTGATATTTATCTACTTCGGGTTTGATTTCCATTCCTGCTTGATACCAGTATGATTCTATTAAACTAAGCAGGAAAGTCATCTTAGACTTACTCTCCTCATGTTTTAAAACCTTCACTATGTTTGGGTCTTGCAAGGTCAGCAGATGTGTATGCAGTCCTGTGATTGCAGATCTATACATGCAATCAGTTTTGAAGAGGCCTATGCCTCCTTCAGAATGATAAATATGTAGTCTTGGTATCTTGGTATACAATGATTTTTATAAATCATCTGATAAGCATGAAGCATCCTTTTTGTTTTCCTGTCCAACGATCCAACCCCTTTTCGGGCCCAGTCAGTCACTCCAAAACTGTAAGTTAGGACAGGAAAACAAGTTGGTTTATATCTTGGACTTTGTTCCTAGATTGCACTGCTGGTTTCAATATTAATTTTAGTCTTCTAAAATATTTCTTACTAAGTTTTATTCACATTTTTTCATGTTTTAATGTTGATCCTTCATAAATTCCCAAATATTTATACACTCCCTCTTGCTCAAAGTTCTTTTATATCACATTCTTGTCCCAAACTGATGTTTTCCTGGTGCTGCAGTTTTCCTACTTTAAAGGTTGCTTTTGCACATTTATCAAGACCAAATGGCATTCTTATACCATCTGTACACTCATAGTTGTGCTTTCAGTTCTTCATCTGATGAACTATACAGTTTTAAATCATCCACAAAAAGAAGATGAAAAATCTTTACACTTTATTGTTTTCTGGGAGCCAGGTTGTAGCCATGACTTAATTTGTTAAGTAGGAAGCTTAATGGGTTAAGAGCAAGACAAAGGAAAAGCGGTGAGTCACCCTGGAATACCCCCTTTGAATGTTTATCCCTGGAATAATAAATTGTCCTTTATCATGGGTTAAGTGCAAAGTGGTTTGCCACAGTTTCATGTTCTCTATAATGTAATCAATCAGTGTAGGGTGTATCTTATATATTTTAAGCACTCTTTTATCCATGAATGTGGGATACTGTCAAATGCTTTTTTTTGTAGTTTATCCATTGTCATAGGTCTTCCCTTTTTACAGTTCTCCATTACGACTTTATTTAACAAGAAATGATCCATTTCCAAAGTTCCATATGACTTTCTTTTGTTGCCCTTTTGTTCTGTTGCTGTGATTGAATTTTCGTCTTAATGACTATAAACTCTTTCGCATCAGTTCCAGTGTATAGCTTATACTTCACATGAAGGCAAGTTATCGGTCTATAGATTTTAGGGTAGGTTTCCATTTCACTGTTAAGTAGAGGTATTGTTTTTCCTCTTGTTAATCAGGTTGGTGTTTGTTCAGAATAGTTCTTATTCATGGCTAAATCTTCATGTAAAGATGTTAATACCTTTAGCCAGAAGTTAGGTCCTGTATATGGGCCTGGGGTTTTCTAATTAGGAGCCTTTCTTAACTTTGTTTCAGTTTCTCTGGCTTTTACTTCATCACATTTCGTATGCTATAAATTTGAACTTATTATTCTTTCTTTTACTTCTATTCATTCAGCATCTTTGTTATGTTCCACAGGATCTTCACAGATATTTCTCTAGAATGTATCTATTTCTTCTTTTTTTTTTTTTTTTTTTGACAGGGATTCAATTTATTTTGCCTTGTTTCCCAGTTCTCTATAATACATTTTTGGGTCATCAATAAATTTGCTTATTTTGTACTTGTCCATTGCGTTTCTCTGCATATCTTCTAAGTTTCTTTGCCTGTGCTGATATTTTTTAGCTTATTATTTGTGATAGTGCATGATAGATCTTGATCTGTTTTGATACTGCACATTGTTTTTATCACATCTATCTTTCTGAGTATTTTTGTTGATCTGTTCGGTCTTCTGTACTCTTCTAACAGTGACACTTCTTGTCTTAATTGCTTTATAGTTTTCTCTATCCGATACTTCCATTATGGCATTTGATTTCTCCACTTCCTTTCCCTTAATGCTCTGTGTTTTTGTGATAAGACTTTAACTATTATCAATTTAGCTGCAGAGTAATATAGAATATTTACTTCTGTTATATTGCATGCATTTCTATGAACAGCCCTAATTACTGTGTTCCTTTGTTTTATCAAACTTTTAACTTTTTGAGTTTTACTGACTTTATATAGTCTATTTCTTTCATTGATCTTTATATGTCTGTCCATCTCTATTAAATCAAGCAACTCTTCTCTTAGATCATTTTCTTCTAAACTGCAGGAGCATTCTTTGTTCTCTATTTAATGCGGGCATTCTACAGTAAGTTCCAGAGCATCTTCCTGTGCTACATTCTCTTCAGTTTTATTCTGTGTCCTCCTTTGCTGTTTCATATGGGAACTCACTGGCCTATCACTCCACAACATTGACTGAGTCAGAGCTGCACAGTGTCCTGTTCCTTCCCTTGCTGTTCAGCTCAAACTGAACTTTTGCACTGGTTTCCTGTGGAAGGCTACAAAATATCTTCATAATAGCAACTGATCAAATGCTTCCCACTCCACTGGTTTCTCCTTAATTTGGGGATCCATTGCTCTATCCCGCTGTGGTGTTATCAGAGTTAGTGTTTCTATACTAAATCCTTCACATTGTAGGTAATCCATAACCTCAGTTTCTGTTTCTTTAACTTCTCCATCAATAATCCTCTTTTCTACTTTTCCTCTTTGTTTTGTTATTTATTGTATTGTAAAGTTTTCCATATCTGTATGCCTTTGCTTATATTTCTTTCCCCCACTTATTGCTGTTATCTCAACTTCAATGCTACACTCCTTTCTCGACAAACCTTCATCCTGCCCTGCTCTCTCTTCTCTCATCTCAATCTATTCTCCTCCTCATACACTTCGTACCTCTAAGGGAGGCTGGCATAATGGTTAAGGTGTTTACCTTACAGACACAAGATGCAGGGTTTAATTCTCATCCTAAGGGGTGGTGAAAGCCACACACACTCTGGCTAGGCTTATAAATGCCCTAGGGCAGATAGCCTAGTACGAACCTATGAACCTATGAACCTATAATCAACTATTACAAGCCTACCAACCCAAAAAAACTATCGGCAAACACCTTTACAAATCCTCCATTGCCCAAGCCTGGAACAAACTTCCTAGGGACATCTGCTCCATTATTCACCCATCCCATTTCAAAGAAAAACTCAAGACTCACCTACTAAACTCCAAAATATGTCCTTGCCAAGCCCCAACCAAATAACTTCCTCATCCCCTCTTTTATCTACCCCCCCCCCCATACAACTAATATGTCCCAATCCTGGTGACTTTTCAAATCTCTGATACTTACTCTGATGAAATAAACCATTATTGTAAATATGTAATTACACTGCTACTCTGTACAACACTACAGGTACACTGCCTATTTGCATCTCTTGCTTTAGTTTAACTTGTCTATGTTTAACAGTTTATTATATCTATTTGTCACATTGTATTAATTTTTTTAAGTAACTAGATTTCTTTTTATAAACTGTGTGTTTAAAAGAGTTTTTAAGTAATTGACTACTTTTATGTGTTTTTATTTTATTTATTATTTATTATTTACTTTTATTACAAAGACATGCATCTGGAGCATTTCACCCCAGGCCTCCGCTGAAAATTGGCTTTGTTCCAAGTTAGACTTTCCCGGTTAACAAATGTTAAATAAAAAATAAATAAATAAATAAATGCAAACTGCTGGCTTAATGGAGCTTTTCTCCTTGGGTCTCCACTGAAAATGGGTCACAAGCCCAGCTGGACCAACCCGGTTAACAAATGTCAGTAAATAAATAAATAAATAAAATTTCTCTTCAAATATCTTTGCTGCCGCTCTTTTTGTATTGATTATTTTTGCTTTCTCCTTAGCATAAAACCATGTTAAATCTATCATGTTAAATCTGTTTTTCTTTCCCATGTCCACATTTCTTCTTGAGATGTCACCTGCCCCTCCTGTTTCTCTTTAATTGGGGGACTTGTTTTTCCATCATGATGTGATATAGACTTTCTACACTAAATCATTCACTTCACAGGTATTCCATAACTTCAGCTTCTTTTTTTAACTTCTGCTTTTCTAATCTTCTGTTCTGTGTTCCCTCTTTGTGATCTTATTTTTTGTATTGTAAAATTTTCCATATCTATATACATCTATCTGTATTTCTCTTTGAATATTTTTGAGGCTGTTTTTTTGTATTGATTAATTTGGCTTTCTCCTTTGCATAAATACTGCACCATATCAGATCTTTCTTTCCTTCCCATATCCATATTTCTTTTTTATACCTTTCAAAAATCTCATTATATTTTTGCACTTCCTCGTTGCTTGTTTTTCCAAACAGGCCAAGGTTTCCTGGTCTATATAATGTCTTCCATAAATCTGTTGCATTAATGAGCATACATTTATATTTGAAGGTTTTGATAGTTTTTTCTTGTGCAATTGTTTTTCTTTCTGATAATTTCTCTCTTAATCCTTTTGTATATCTTCTGTATGGAAATTTGGGGCTTCTTGCATAATAGTAACAATACACAATTTCTTTCTAATCCCCAATAGTCCACTCTATCATCATTATTGCTCTTTTTTGGCCTATCAGTTTTTCTGATATTTGTAGAGTAAAACTTCCTTCTACAACTTGGCGGCCATCATCCCCTGAGCCTGGCCTAGTCCCATTGCAGGAATTTTCCATGTCTTGAGGATTCTACACTGTCATTTTTTACAGTCCTGGCATCAGTGCACCTACCAGGATTGGTCTCTTTTTTATCCTGGAACTTGTGCACCCAGGAATCTTTTTTATTTTTAACGTCTTTCTGTCCATGATATATGCTATATAAAATACAGTCTATATATCAGTGTCATCTTTCTGAGATTTTGTGAAAAACAGGGTTACCTTATGAAGGTACTCACTAAAACTTGAGAATGAATTCAGTTTCAGCAGAACTACTCTCCTTTGCTTGCAATGAAGGGCCTTTGATGTAATGTAAATCCTACTAGGCATCATTCCTAAAAAGATTGCTTTCAACAAGGGAAGAGTCCCTGAGGTCAGGTAACAACTGCTGTGGAACAGCTCTAAACCAATTGCTTTCACCACTGAAGGGCTGCTGAGATCAGGTAAATCCCATTATGCACCAACTCTAAACTATTTTCTTTTTGCAAAGAAAAGTCTCTGATATCAGCTAAGATGCATTGCCCTCCAGCTCTATACTGATTTATTTCTGTGACTAAAGGCATCTGATGTCAGATAAGTCCTGCTAAACACAAGATCTAAAGTAATTGCTTTCTGCAACAAAGAGTGTCTGGGATCAGGTACTTACTACCTGCCATATCTAAATCAAAGGCTTTTTGCAAATAACAGCCTCTGAAGTTAGCATCTCTAAAATGACTAATTTTGGCAACCAAGTCATAATGTTGCCAGTTCCAAACTGATTGCGTTCTGCAGCAAAGGGTCAGTGAAGTCAAGTTCCACTATCTGCCATCTCAAAATCAAATGCTTTCTGCCTTTTCTAATTTCTCCAAATCTTTTGGCTTTCTAATACCATGACGGGAATGGACCCCATTCCTAAGTCAAAGTACGAATAAAGTTCATGAAATTAGTATTGTTTCACTCTTTGATGTCAGCCAAAAGTGCTCTTCGCAGCACCCACAATGTGCCCACTAATGACTCCTTCTGCAATTCATATGGTGTTACATGAATTGGTAACATATCTAAATATGATTGTAAATTCTTTTTTATATGACCCGTTGCTCCTACTACTATTGGAACTGTCTGGGTATCTTTCTTCAACATGGCTCTTGTTTCTACCTGTAGATCTAGGTATTTTATGACTTTGTATCTCTGTACACAAGACACTGTAGTCACTAGGTGTGGTGATTTCAATAATCAATGCCACTTTTGTCTTTTTTCCTTGGACTACTATATCCGGTTTTCCAGCATCTATCTTTTGGACTGTTGGTAATGGGTGATCCCATGTGATGTAAACTTCATCATTTTCTATGATTCTCTGTGGCTCATGTTTCCAGTGTTTTTCAGCCACTTCGATACCATAATGTTTGCACAATCTCCAGTGTAACACTCTTGCCACATTATTATGCCTTTCAGTATACAGTCCCTCTGCCATTACAGAGTCACAACCAGCAATAAGGTGTGTGACTGTTTCCAATTCAGTTTTACAGAATCTACATATGTCTATTTCTCCCACTTGTTCAATGGACTTTGTAAACCAGCATGTATGTAGCCCACTATCTTGGGCTACCAATATTAACCTTTCATTTCTTGGTTTGAATTTGCCTTTCTTTAACCATTCCTGTGTTCGTTCTTGATCAACATGAGGGTCTTCCAGAATTTTTCTATACTTGCAGCTATATTTATGATTTTTCCACATTTCTTGCCTTCTCATCTGGTCCTTCACCTTATATTCTTTCTTTTGTTTTTGGCACATTCAGTTGCTGCCTGTTTTTTATCTACTTCTGGTTTGATTTCCATTCCTGCTTGATGTCGATATGCTTCTGCTAAATTAAGCAGAGAAGACATCTTAGATTTATTCTTCTCATATTTCAAAACTTACACTACATTTGGATCTTGTGAGGTCAGTAGATATGTGTGGAGTCCAATAATTGCAGATTTATACATGTAATCAATTTCAAGGAGGCCCATCCCTCCTTCAGAAAGCAAAATATATAATCTTGGTATACACTGATTTTTATAAATCATTTGGTGAGCATGAAGCATCCTTCTTGTTTTAATATCTAATCTATCCAACACTTTTTGGGGCCAGTCAATCACTAAAGAAAGAAAAAAAAAAACACACTAAACAACTGGAGATATGGTCACCATCCACTTTTACTGTGTTCCTAATACTTCGGCATCAAGCCTTCCAGGGGAATCACTCCAAAACTGTATGTTAGGACAGGAAGAGCAAATTGATTTAGGTTCATAGGTTCATAGGTAGGTACTAGGCTATCGGCCCAAGGGCCTACGTAAGCCTAGCCAACAAGGTTCCCTGGCTTACGCCACCCAAGAAAGCTATTTTCCTGTGCCACTGTCAAGCAGAGACACAGAAGTGATCCCCAGGGTGTATTTCCTATTTCCCATCCACTCATCAAGATTTTTCTTGAAGAGTGCTAATGAAGAACTTTGCTTGACATATATGGGTAGCCTGTTCCAGAGTATGGGAAGTCTCTGGGAGAGGAATCTATCTCTCCAGCATGTCCTGTTTATTGTGGTGACAAGGTTTAGGTCCCTAGAGCATGTAGCTCAGAGGGATTGGGATTTCTTTAGGTGTAGCATGTCCAACAGCTCTGGGTTTGACATACTTTATATGTTAGGCAGAGATCACCTCAGAGTAGGCAATATGCTACAGTGTAAAGCTGGAGTTTTTTGAGGCAGTCAGTGTAGGGCATTTGTTTGAGGCCAGTAATCCTCTTTGTGAGGTACTTTTGTGGCCTTTCCAGCTACTGCAGATGTCTTGTGAGGTACATTCCAAAAGGGGCATTGTACTCTATAATGGGTCTAATGAGTGTCGAGTAGAGGAGAACAATGGCCTCTTTTTTCCTGGATGAGAAACCTTTTATGATGAGGTGTGCCATGTAGAAGGACTTCCTGACTACTGTGGCGATGTGACTATCAAAGGAGAGACTACTGTCCACCTGGGTCCCAAGGTCTTTTATCACGCATTCGGTGTTAAGTAGATTGCTGCCTATGTGGTAGTTCATGGGTACACAGTTTTTACCAAAGGGGATGACATTGCACTTTTTGACATTGAGCTTGAGGCCATGGCTCTGACACCAGGCATCTGTCTCGACGAGGCCCTTCTGTAGGAGGTCCACATCATTTGGAGAATTGATTATGGCTCCTAGTTTGCAGTCATCTGCGAACTTCGTTAGCCAGAGGCCTTCTGTGTTAGCATGTACTTCAGAGAAGTAGATACCAAACAGGAGAGGTCCCAGGATGGAACCCTGTGGTACTCCACTTGTCACTGCTTTGAGGTCATATTTGGAGTCTGCAACTTTTACAGTGTGGGTTCTGTCAGTGACCCAGTTGGCAACCCATCTTGTGATGTAGGGATTTATACCTAGTTTAGTGAGTTTAGCTATAATTCCAGAATGGGGGGGGGGTGTCGAAAGCCTTGGTGAGGTCAAGATAGGCTGTGTGAACCATCTTACCCTCATCTACGGCTTTGGTGACTGCCTCAAAGAAGTCAATCAGGTTCAGAAGGCATGATCTACCTTTCACAAACCTGAACTGGGTGGGATCCAGAGTTTGGAGGTTACCAATGTCTTTGTTTATGAGTTCCATGATGATACGTTCCATGGCTTTGCAGACCAGGCTCAACAGGCTAATAGGTCGACAGTTCCCGGGATCAGTGGTGGCTCCCCCTTTGTGGAGTGGGATAACTGTTGCTGTGCACCATTCAGTGGGCACAAAGCCTGATGCGAGGCTATTATTGAACATGGTGCTTAAGTGGGGAGCCAGTTCGTTCTGAAGTTCATGTAAAACACAGCCTGGGATGTTGTCCAGTCCCATGGATGCTGTGTTTTTGGCTTTAGACAATGCAGCTTTTACCTGCGTACTTGTGATTACAGGGACTCTGCATTCTTCCTGTATAGATATGGTCCCTTAAGGGGGTTCGAGGGGGTAAAGTTAGCACTGAATGTATCTGCCAGTATGTTGGCAATATCAGTTGGTTCTGTAATTCTCGTGCCTTTGTGCTGTAACTCATAGCAGATCTGGGTGTTGCCATCAAGATTCTTGACATAGCTATAGAATGCTTTTTGGTTGTCCTTGGAATTAGTGGCAATTTTGTTTTCATAGCTAGCTTTGGAGGATCTTATAAGGGATCTCAGCTTCTTACTGAGGCTGACCAGGGAGCTCCTACACTCATGGGATTTTACTCTCTTTTGCAACAGTTTCTTCCTTCTGTTGTGCAGTTTGTTTATGGCAGGGGACCACCAGATTGGCTTCCTTTTTTTTGGAGGATAGCATCTTGGTTCTGTTTGGGATAGCACGTTCCATGCACTTGTGTAAGTCCTTATAGAATGCATTTGTGTAGGACTCAGCAGTTGTAACAGTATTGTCCATCTGCATGGGTGTCATGAAATTCACCACTTCTGTCTTAAGAAGCATGAAGTTGGCTTTGGAGAAATTTTTTACTGTGGTTTCCTTAATGGGGGGGTGGGGGCGGGATGTGGCTATCAAGGGTGATTAGTTTATGGTCAGATCGGACCAACGAGGAGTTGGTAATGACTAGGTCTAGGATATTGTAGCGTGGGGGTTTTGATAAGTTGATCCAGGGCACTGGAGTTTATGAATTCCAGAAAGTGTTGAGCTAAGGAGTTGGTACACGAGTAGTTTTACCAGTTATTTATAGCTTGAATCTTGTTCCTGGATGTCAATGCTGTTCTCAGGATTAATTGAAGTCTTCTAAAATATTCCTTACTGAGTTTCATTAACATTTGTTCATGTTTTATTGCTGATCCTTCATCAATTCCCAAGTATTTATACACTCCCTCTTGCTCAAATTCTTTGTCTCAAACTGACGTTTTCCTGGTGCTGCTGTTTTCCTGCTTTAAAGGCTGCTTTTGTACATTTATCAAGACCAAATGACATTCTTACATCATCTGAAAAAGTTTTGACAACCTGCAGCTGTGCTTTCAGTTCCTCATCTGATGAGCTATATAGTTTTAAATCATCTACAAAGATGTTTTCTAGCAGCCAAATTGTAGCCATGGCCTAAGCTGTTAAGTAAACAGCTTAATAGATTAATGGCAAGACAGAATAGCAACGGTGACAGAGAGTCACCCTGGAATATCCCCTTTGAATTTTTATCCCTGGGATAATAATCTGTCCTTTATCATGGCTTAATTGCAAAGTGGTCTGCCATTGTTTCATTGTTACTGTAATGTAGTCAATCAGTGCAGGATGTGTCTTATATATTTTTAAGCACTCTTTTATCCATGGATGTGGGATACTATCAAATGCTTTTCTGTAGTCAATCCATGCCATACTTATTCTTCCTCTTTTTACAGTTCTCCACTATAACTTTATTTAGCAACAAATGATCCGTTGTTCCATATGACTTTCTTTTATTTCCCTTTTTTTTCTACTGCCATAATTGAGTTTTCTTCTATTTTTCTACTGCCATAATTGAGTTTTCTTCTAAATGACTATAAACTCTGTCGGCGTCATTCCCATGTATAGATTATACATCATCAGAAAGCAAGTTATTGGTCTATAATTTTTAGGGGTGGCTTGCAGGTTCACTCTTAAGTAAGAGCATTGTTTTGCCTGTTGTTAGCCAGGTAGGTGTCTGTTTGGGATGCACATATAAATAGCTCTTACTCATAGCTAAATTCTCGTGCAAAGATGTTAATCATTTTAACCAAAAGTTAGGTACTGCATCTGGGCCTGGGGTTTTCCATTTAGAGACTTTTTCCTGACTTTGTTTCAATCTCCCTGGCTGTTACTTCATCCTATTTCATATCCTGTACCTTTAAACTTCTTATTCTTTCTTTTACTTCTTCTATCCATTTAGCATCTTTGTTATGTTCTACAGGATCTTCATAAATACTTCTCCAAAATATATTTATTTCTTCTTTTTTTGGTAGTCTTTCAATTCCTTTTACCTTGTTTCCCAGTTCTCTATAAAACTTTTTTGGGTCATCAATAAATTGCTTATTTTGTACTTTTCCCTTATATTTATCCATGTACTTTGGGCAATGCAGTGGTGCAGCAGTTAGCAATGTTGCCTCATAGCAAGAGGTTGTCTGGTTCAATTCTTGGCTAAGGTGCCTTCTGTGTGAAGCTCGCATATTCTCTCTGCATTCGTGTGGGTTTCCTCCCACAATCCAAAGACATGTGTCTGGTGTGTTTCTCCCTGGGCCTCCACTGAAAATAGGCTTTGTCCTAGTCAGACTTTCCTGGTCAACAAAATGATAAATAAATAAAAAAAAATCTTTTATGTTTTTCTGCCTGTGCTGAAATTTTTAGTTTATTTGCGATAGTGCATGATAGATCCTGATCTGTTCTGATACTGCACATTGCTTTAATCACATCTATCTTGCTTAGTATTTTTGTTGATCTATTCCCTCTTCTATAATCTTCTAACAGTGACACTTCTTGTCTTAATTGCTTTATGGTTTTCTCTATTCAATATTTCCATGAAGGTATTCAATTTCTCCCTTTCCTTCCCCTCACTACCCAGTGTTCTTGTGGTAGAACTTTATCAGTTATTAATTTAGCAGCACAGTAGTATATCCTGTTTACTTCTGTTATATCACATGGATCTCTATGGACAGCCCTAATTACTGCATTCATTTGTTTTATCAGACTTCTTACTTTTTGGGTTTTATTGACCTTCTGCAGTCTATTTCTGTCATTGATCTTAATATATCTATCCATGTCCATTAAATCAAGCAACTCTTCTCTTTGCTCACGATTGAGAGGGTGGCTTAATGGCTAAGGTGTTTGCCTTACAAACACAAGGTGCGGGGTTTGAGTCTCACAAGGGATAATTGGCTAGGCTTAAAATGGCTTGTAAGGGTAGTTAGCTTAGTACTATGAACCTATACTTAGGTATAGGGCAATTAGCTTAGTAGTATGAAAACTATGAACCTATTTTCTTCCAAACTGAGGGCACATCCCTTGTTTCCATTTCTTGAAGGACCTCTGAGGTCAAGAAGTGTCAATGCTCTCCAGCTCTATACTGATTTATTTCTGTGACCAACAGCATTTGACATCACTTAAGTCCTACCATGCACCAGATCTAAACAGATTGTTCATAGGTTTATAGGTAGGTACTAGGCTATCGGCCCTAGGGCCTATAGAAGCCTAGCCAAATAGGAACCCTGGCTTTCGCCACCCAAGAAAATTATTTTCCTGTGCCCCTGTCGAGTAGAGATGCAGAAGTGATCCCGGGGTGAATTTCCTATCTCCCATCTAATCAAGATTTTTCTTGAAGAGTGCTAATGAGAAGCTTTGTTTGATATAGATAGGTAGTTTGTTCCAGAGTATGGGAAGTCTCTGGGACAGGAATCTATCCCTCCAGCATGTTCTGTTTATTGTGGTGACAAGGTTAAGGTTTTTCACTAATGAAGGGCATCTGAGCTAAGGGGATTCCAAATATACACAAGGACTAAATATTTTTGTTTTCACAATGAAGAAACTTTGAGATCAGTTAAGCCCCATTCTGTAACAGTCCTAAACTGATTTCTTTTTGCAATGAAGAACTTCTGATTTCAGGTAAGTCCCGCTATGCAACACCTCTAAAAGAGATTTGTTTAAGTAAGAATGGCCTCTAAGGTTAGGTAGGTTGCTAAGCTCTCCAGCTGCAATTTTATTGCTATCTGACACAGAGTGCCTCTTACCTCAGGGAAGTCTTGTTATATACCAGCTTTAAACTGATTAATTTTGACAACCAAGGCACAATTTTTGCAAACTCTGAACTAACTGCTTTTTGCAATAGAGGACCTCTGGTCTCAGGTAACCCCAGTACCTGCCAACTCTAAACTAAAAGCATCCTGGAACTTAAGGCCTCTGAAGTCAGATATGTACTGCTACACACCACTCTTAAACTGACTGTGTTCCACAACAAAGAGCCTCTGAGGTTAGGTAAATTCTACTACAAACCAGTTCTAAAATGATTGCTTCTGACAAAAAAAGTGTCTCAGAATTCAGGTGATTTCTTTATACTCCAGTTCTAAATTTGTTCCTTTTGCCAATAAAGGATCTATGAGATGTGATAAGTGTCATTACACAGCAACTCTGTACTTATTGTTTTCTACAACAAAGGACTCTGAGTTCAGGTAAGTACAGTTATGCACTACTTCTAAAGTGTTTTTCTCGGTAATGAACAGCCTTTAAGATCAAGTAAATACTGTTGTGCACCAGCTCTAAAATGATTGTGTTCAGGAATGAACAGTCTCTGTGGGCTGGTAAGTACTGCTGTGCTGCAGCTCTAAAATGTTTCCTTTCAGGAATGAACAGTCTCTGCAGGCAGGTAAGTACTGCTGTGCACCAGCTCTAAAATGATTGCTTTCAAGAATGAACAGTCTCTGCAGGCAGGTAAGTACAGTTGTGCACCAGCTCTAAAATGATTGCTTTCAAGAATGAACAGTCTCTGCAGACAGGTAAGTACTGCTGTGCACAAGCTCTAAAATGATTGCTTTCAGGAATTAACAGTCTTTGCGGGCAGTTAAGTACTGCTTGGCACCAGTGCTAAAATGATTGTTTTCAGGAATGAATAGTCTCTGCGACAGGAAAATTCTGCTGTGCACCAGCTGTAAAATGATTGCTTTTAGAAGTGAACAGTCTCTGTGGGCAGGTAAGTACTGTTCTGCACGAGCTCTAAAATGATAGCATTCAGTAATGAACAGACTCTGCGGGCAGATAAGTACAGCTGTGCACCAGCTCTAAAATGATTGCTTTCAGGAATGAACAGTCTCTGCAGGCAGGTAAGTGCAGTTGTGCACCAGCTCTAAAATGATTGCTTTCAGGAATGAACAGTCTCTGCAGGCCAGTAAGTACTCCTGTGCACGAGCTCTAAAATGATTGCTTTCAGGAATGAACATTCTCTGCGGGCAGTTAAGTACTGCTGTGCATCAAGCTCTAAAATGATTGCTTTCAGGAATGAACATTCTCTGCGGGCAGGTAAGTACTGCTTTGCATCAGCTCTAAAATGATTGCTTTCAGGAATTAACACTCTCTGTGGGAAGGTAAGTACTGCTGTGCACCAGCTATAAAATCATTGCTTTCAGGAATGAACATTCTCTATGGGCAGGTAAGTACTGCTGTGCACCAGCTCTAAAATTTTTGCTTTCACGAATGAACAGTCTCTGCGGGCAGTTAAGTACTGCTGTGCACCAGCTCTAAAATGATTGCTTTCAGGAATGAATAGTCTCTGTGGGCAGGTAAGTACTGCTGTGCACCAGCTCTAAAATTATTGCTTCCTGGAATGACCAGTCTCAGCGGGCAGGTAAGTACTGCTGTGCACCAGCTCTAAAATGATTGCTTTCAGGAATGAAGTCTCTGCAGGCAGGTAAATACTGCTGTGCACCAGCTCTAACATTATTGCTTTCAGGAATGAACAGTCTCTGCGGACAGGTAAGTACTGCTCTGCACCAGCTCTAATATGATTGCTTTCAGGGATGAATAGTCTCTGTGGGCAGGTAAGTACTGTTGTGCACCATCTCTAAAATGATTGCTTTCATGAAAGGACAGTCTCAGCCGGCAGGTAAGTACTGCTGTGCACCAGCTCTAAAATTATTGCTTTCAGCAATGAACAGTCTCTTCAAGCAGCTAAGTACTGCTGTGTAATAACTCTAAAATTATTGCTTTCAGGAAGGAACAGTCTTTGTGGGCAGTTAAGTACTGCTGTACACCAGTGCTAAAATGATTGTTTTCAGGAATGAATAGTCTCTGCGACAGGAAAATTCTGCTGTGCACCAGCTGTAAAATGATTGCTTTTAGGAGTGAACAGTCTCTGTGGGCAGGTAAGTACTGTTCTGCACGAGCTCTAAAATGATAGCATTCAGTAATGAACAGACTCTGCGAGCAGGTAAGTACTACTGTGCACCCGCTCTAAAATGATTTTTTTCAGGAATGTACAGTCTCAGCATGCAGGTAGTAATGCTTTGCACCAGCTTGAAAATGATTGCTTTCATGAATGAACAGTTTCTGTGGGTAGGTAAGTACTGCTGTGAACCAACTCTAAAACGATTACTTTCAGGAAGGAACAGTCTCTGTGGGCAAGTAAATACTGCTGTGCACCAGCTCTAAAACGATTGCTTTCAGGAATAAATAATCTCTGTGGGCAGGTCAGTACTGCTGTGAACCAGCTCTAAAATGATTGCTTTCAGGAATAAAGATTCTCTGCGGACAGTTAAGTACTGCTGTGCACCAGTTCTAAATTATTTTTTTTCAGGAATGTACAGTCTCAGGGGGCAGGTAGTAATGCTTTGCACCAGCTCAAAAATGATTGCTTTCATGAATGAACAGTTTCTGTGGGTAGGTAAGTACTGCTGTGCACCAGCTCTAAAATTATTGTTTTCAGTAAGGAACAGTCTCTACGGGCAGGTAAGTACTGCTGTGCAGCAGCTCTAAAATGATTGCTTTCAGGAATAGACATTCTCTGGGGACAGTTAAGCACTGCTGTGCAACAGCTGTAAAATGATTGTTTTCAGGAATGAACAGTCTCCGCGGGCAGGTAAGTACTGCTGTGCACCAGCTATAAAATGACTACTTTTAGGAATGAACAGTCTCTGCGGGCAGGTAAGTACTGCTTGGCACCAGCGCTAAAATGATTGTTTTCAGGAATGAACAGTCTCTGCGGGCAGGTATGTACTGTTGTGCACCAGGTCTAAAATGATTGCTTTCAGGAATGAACATTGTCTGCCTGCAGTTAAGTACAGCTGTGTACCAGCTCTAAAATGATTGCTTTCAGGAATGAGCAGTCTCTGCGGGCATGTAAGTACTGTTGTGCACCAGCTCTAAAATGATTGCTTTCAGAAATGAACAGTCTCTGCAGGCTGGTAAGTACTCCTGTGCACGAGCTCTAAAATGATTGCTTTCAGGAATGAACATTCTCTGCGGGCAGTTCAGTACTGCTGTGCACCAAGCTCTAAAATTGCTTTCAGGAATGAACAGTCATGGCAGGCAGGTAATTACTGCTGTGCACTAGCTCTAAAATGATTGCTTTCATAAAAGAACAGTCTCTGCGGGCAGGTAAGTACTTCTGTGAACCAGCTCTAAAATGATTGCTTTCAGAAATGAACAGTCTCTGCGGGCAGGTAAGTACTGCTGTGCACCAGCTATAAAATGATTGCTTTCAGGAATGAACAGTCTCTGCGGGCAGGTAAGTACTGCTTGGCACTAGCATTAAAATGATTGCTTTCAGGAATGAACAGTCTCTGCGGGCAGGTAAGTACTGTTGTGCACCAGGTCTAAAATGATTGCTTTCAGGAATGAACATTCTCTGCGGGCAGTTAAGTACAGCTGTGCACCAGCTCTAAAATGATTGCTTTCAGGAATGAGCAGTCTCTGCGGGCATGTAAGTACTGTTGTGCACCAGCTCTAAAATGATTGCTTTCAGGAATGAACAGTCTCTGCAGGCTGGTAAGTACTCCGGTGCATGAGCTCTAAAATGATTGCTTTCAGGAATGAACAGTCACTGCGGACAGGTAAGTACTGTTGTGCACCAGCTCTAAAATTATTGCTTGCAGGAATGAACCGTCTCTGCGGGATGGTAAGCATTGCTGTGAACCAGCTTTAAAATGATGGCTTTCATGAATAAACAGTCTCTGCGGGCAGTTAAGTACTGCTGTGCACCAGCAGTAAAATGGTTGCTTTCAGGAATGAACTGTCTCTGCGGGCAGGTAAGTACTCCTGTGCCCCAGCTCGAAAATGATGGCTTTCATGAATAAACAGTCTCTGTGGGCAGTTATGTACTGCTGTGCACCAGCTCTAAAATGATTGCTTTCAGGAATGAACAGTCACTCCGGACAGGTAAGTACTGTTGTGCACCAGCTCTAAAATGATTGCTTTCAGGAATGAGCAGTCTCTGCGGGCATGTAAGTACTGTTGTGCACCAGCTCTAAAATGATTGCTTTCAGGAATGAACAGTCTCTGCAGGCTGGTAAGTACTCCGGTGCATGAGCTCTAAAATGATTGCTTTCAGGAATGAACATTCTCTGCGGGCAGTTCAGTACTGCTGTGCACCAAGCTCTAAAATGATTGCTTTCAGGAATGAACAGTCATGGCAGGCAGGTAATTACTGCTGTGCACCAGCTCTAAAATGATTGCTTTCAGAAATGAACAGTCTCTGCAGGCAGGTAAGTACTGCTGTGCACCAGCTCTAAAGTGATTGTTTTAAGCAATGAATAGTCTCTGCGGGCAGATAAGTACTGCTGTGCACCAGCTCTAATATGATTGCTTTCAGGGATGAATAGTCTCTGTGGGCAGGTAAGTACTGTTGTGCACCAGCTCTAAAATAATTGCTTTCAGGAATGAACAGTCTCTTCAAGCAGGTAAGTACTGTTGTGCAATAACTCTAAAATTATTGCTTTCAGGAAGGAACATTCTCTGCGGGCAGGTAAGTACTGCTGTGCACCAGCTCTAAAATTATTGCTTTCAGGAAAGAACAGTCTCTGCGGGCAGGTAAGTACTTCTGTGCACCAGCTCTAAAATGATTGTTTTCAGGAATGAATAGTCTCTGCAACAGGAAAATTCTGCTGTGCACCAGCTGTAAAATGATTGCTTTTAGGAGTGAAGAGTCTCTGTGGGCAGGTAAGTACTGTTCTGCACGAGCTCTAAAATGATAGCATTCAGTAATGAACAGACTCTGCGGGCAGGTAAGTACTGCTGTGCACCCACTCTAAAATGATTTTTTTCAGGAATGTACAGTCTCAGCATGCAGGTAGTAATGCTTTGCACCAGCTCTAAAATGATTGCTTTCAGGAATAAATAATCTCTGTGGGCAGGTCAGTACTGCTGTGCACCAGCTCTAAAATGATTATTTTCAGGAAGGAACAGTCTCTGTGGGCAGGTAAGTACTGCTGTGCACCAGCTCTAAAATGATTCCATTCAGGAATAAATAATCTCTGCGGGCAGGTCAGTACTGCTTTGCACCAGTTCTAAAATGATTGTTTTCAGGAATGAACAGTCTCTGCGGGCAGGTAAGTACTGCTGTGCACCAGCTATAAAATGATTATTTTCAGGAATGAACAGTCTCTGCGGGCAGGTAAATACTGCTTGGCACCAGCACTAAAATTATTGTTTTTAGGAATAAACGGTCTCTGCGGGCAGGTAAGTACTGTTGTGCACCAGGTCTAAAATGATTGCTTTCAGGAATGAACATTGTCTGTGAGGCAGTTAAGTACAGCTGTGCACCAGCTCTAAAATGATTGCTTTCAGGAATGAGCAGTCTCTGCGGGCATGTAAGTACTGTTGTGCACCAGCTCTAAAATGATTGCTTTCAGGAATGAACTGTCTCTGCAGGCTGGTAAGTACTCCTGTGCACAAGCTCTAAAATGATTGCTTTCAGGAATGAACAGTCTCTGCGGGCAGGTAAGTACTGCTGTGCACTAGCAATAAAATTATTGCTTTCAGGAATGAACAGTCATGGCAGTCAGGTAATTGCTGCTGTGCACCAGCTCTAAAATGATTGCTTTCACAAAAGAACAGTCTCTGCAGGCAGTTGAGTACTTCTGTGAACCAGCTCTAAAATGATTGCTTTCAGAAATGAACAGTCTCTGCGGGCAGGTAAGTACTGCTGTGCACCAGCTCTAAAATGATTGCTTTCAGGAATAAACATTCTCTGCGGACAGTTAAGTACTGCTGTGCACCAGCTGTAAATGATTTCTTTCAGGAATGTACAGTCTCAGGGGGCAGGTAGTAATGCTTTGCACCAGCTCTAAAATGATTGCTTTCATGAATGAACAGTTTCTGTGGGTAGGTAAGTACTGCTGTGCATCAGCTCTAAAATGATTACTTTTAGGAAGGAACAGTCTCTGCGGGCAGGTAAGTACTGCTGCGCACCAGCTCTAAAATGATTCCATTTAGGAATAAATAATCTCTGCAGGCAGGTCGGTACTGCTGTGCACCAACTCTAAAATGATTGCTTTCAGGAATAAACATTCTCTGCAGACAGTTAAGCACTGCTGTGCACCAACTCTAAAATGATTGCTTTCAGGAATGAACAGCCTTGTGGGCAGGTAAGTACTGCTTGGCACCAGCGCTAAAATGATTGTTTTCAGGAATGAACAGTCTCTGCGGGCAGGTAAGTACTGTTGTGCACCAGCTCTAAAATGATTGCTTTCAGGAATGAACATTCTCTGCGGGCAGTTAAGTACAGCTGTGCACCAGCTCTAAAATGATTGCTTTCAGGAATGAGCAGTCTCTGCGGGCATGTAAGTACTGTTGTGCACCAGCTCTAAAATGATTCCTTTCAGGAATGAACAGTCTCTGCAGGCTGGTAAGTACTCCTGTGCACAAGCTCTAAAATGATTGCTTTCAGGAATGAACATTCTTTGCGGGCAGTTCAATACTGCTGTGCACCAAGCTCTAAAATGATTGCTTTCAGGAATGAACAATCATGGCAGGCAGGCAATTACTGCTGTGCACCAGCTCTAAAATGATTGCTTTCACAAAAGAACAGTCTCTGCAGGCAGGTAAGTACTTCTGTGAACCAGCTCTAAAATGATTGCTTTCAGAAATGAACAGTCTCTGCAGGCAGGTAAGTACTGCTGTTCACCAGCTCTAAAATGATTACTTTCAGGAATGAACAGTCTCTGCAGGCAGGTAAGTACTGCTGTGCACCAGATCTAAAGTGATTGCTTTAAGGAATGAATAGTCTCTGCGGGCAGGTAAGTACTACTGTGCACCAGCTCTAAAATGATTGCTTTCAGGAATGAACAGTCTCTGCGGGCAGGTAAGTAATGCTGTGCACCAGGTCTAAAATGATTGCTTTCATGAATTAACAGTCTCTGCGGGCAGGTAAGTACTGCTGTGCACCAGCTCTAAAATGATTGCTTTCAAGAATGAACAGTCTTTGGGCAGGTAAGTACTGCTGTGCACCAGCTCTAAAATCAATACTTTCAGGAATGAGCAGTCTCTGTGGGCAGGTAAGTACTGTTGTGCACCAACTCTAAAATGATTGCTTTCAGGAATGAAGTGTCTGCAGGCAGGTAAATACTGCTGTGCACCAGCTCTAAAATTATTGCTTTCAGGAAAGAACAGTCTCAGCCAGCAGGTAAGTACTGCTGTGCACCAGCTCTAAAATAATTGCTTTCAGGAATGAATAGTCTCTTCAAGCAGGTAAGTACTGCTGTGCAATAACTCTAAAATTATTGCTTTCAAGAAGGAACATTCTCTGCAGGCAGGTAAGTAGTGCTGTGCACCAGCTCTTACATTATTGCTTTCCGGAAAGAACAGTCTCTGCAGACAGGTAAGTACTTCTGTGCACCAGCTCTAAAATGATTGTTTTCAGGAATGAATAGTCTCTGCGATAGGAAAATTCTGCTGTGCACCAGCTGTAAAATTATTGCTTTTAGGAGTGAACAGTCTCTGTGGGCAGGTAAGTACTGTTCTGCACGAGCTCTAAAATGATAGCATTCAGTAATGAACAGACTCTCCAGGCAGGTAAGTACTGCTGTGCACCCGCTCTAAAATGATTTTTTTTCAGGAATGTACAGTCTCAGCGTGCAGGTAGTAATGCTTTGCACCAGCTCGAAAATTATTGCTTTCATGAATGCACAGTTTCTGTGGGTAGGTAAGTACTGCTGCGCACCAGCTCTAAAATGATTACTTTCAGGAAGGAACAGTCTCTGCTGGCAGGTAAATACAGCTGTGCACCAGTTCTAAAATGATTGTTTTCAGGAATGAACAGTCTCTGCGGGCAGGTAAGTACTGCTGTGCACCAGCTATAAAATGTTTACTTTCAGGAATGAACAGTCTCTGCGGGCAGGTAAGTACTGCTTGGCACCAGCGCTAAAATGATTGTTTTCAGGAATGAACAGTCTCTGCGGGTAGGTAAGAACTGTTGTGCGCCAGGTCTAAAATGATTGCTTTCAGGAATGAACATTGTCTGCGGGAAGTTAAATACAGCTGTGCACCAGCTCTAAAATGATTGCTTTCAGGAATGAGCAGTCTCTGCAGGCATGTAGGTACTGTTGTGCACCAGCTCTAAAATGATTGCTTTCAGGAATGAACAGTCTCTGCAGGCTGGTAAGTACTCCTGTGCATAAGCTCTAAAATGATTGCTTTGAGGAATGAACAGTCTCTGCGGGCAGGTAAGTACTGCTGTGCACTAGCAATAAAATGATTGCTTTCAGGAATGAACAGTCATGGCAGGCAGGTAATTACTGCTGTGCACCATCTCTAAAATGATTGCTTTCACAAAAGAACAGTGTCTGCGGGCAGGTAAGTACTTCTGTGAACCAGCTCTAAATTGATTGCTTTCAGAAATGAACAGTCTCTGCGGGCAGGTAAGTACTGCTGTGGACCAGCTCTAAAATTATTGCTTTCAGCAATGAACAGTCTCTGTGGGCAGGTAAGTACTGCTGTGCACCAGCTCTAAAATGATTGCTTTCAGGAATAAACATTCTCTGCGGACAGTTAAGTACTGCTGTGCACCAGCTCTAAGTGATTTTTTTCAGGAATGTACAGTCTCAGGGGGCAGGTAGTAATGCTTTGCACCAGCTCAAAAATGACTGCTTTCATGAATGAACAGTTTCTGTGGGTAGGTAAGTACTGCTGTGCACCATCTCTAAAATGATTGCTTTCAGGAATAAATAATCTTTGTGGGCAGGTCAGTACTGCTGTGCACCAGCTCTAAAATGATTGCTTTCAGGAATAAACATTCTCTGCGGACAGATAAGTACTGCTGTGCACCAGCTCTAAATGATTTTTTTCAGGAATGTACAGTCTCAGGGGGCAGGTAGTAATGGTTTGCACCAGCTCTAAAATGATTGCTTTCCTGAATGAACAGTTTCTGTGGGTAGGTAAGTACTGCTGCGCACCAGCTCTAAAATGATTACTTTCAGGAAGGAACAGCCTCTGCTGGCAGGTAAGTACTGCTGTGCACCAGCTCTAAAATGATTCCATTCAGGAATAAATAATCTCTGCGGGCAGGTCAGTACTGCTGTGCACCAGCTCTAAAATGATTGTTTTCAGGAATGAATAGTCTCTGCGGCCGGTAAGTACTGCTTGGCACCAGCACTAAAATGATTATTTTCAGGAATGAACAGTCTCTGCGGGCAGGTAAGTACTGTTGTGCACCAGGTCTAAAATGATTGCTTTCAGGAATGAACATTGTCTGCGGGCAGTTAAGTTCTGCTGTGCACCAGCTCCAAAATGATTGCTTTTAGGAATGAGCAGTCTCTGCGGGCATGCAAGTACTGTTGTGCACCAGCTCTAAAATGATTGCTTTCAGGAATGAACAGTTTCTGCAGGCTGGTAAGTACTCCTTTGCATGAGCTCTAAAATGATTGCTTTCAGGAATGAACGGTCTCTGCGGGCAGGTAAGTACTGCTGTGCACTAGCAATAAAATGATTGCTTTCAGGAATGAACAGTCATGGCAGGCAGGTAATTGCTGCTGTGCACCAGATCTAAAAGGATTGCTTTCACAAAAGAACAGTCTCTGTGGGCAGGTAAGTACTTCTGTGAACCAGCTCTAAAATTATTGCTTTCAGAAATGAACAGTCTCTGCAGGCAGGTAAGTACTGCTGTTCACCAGCTCTAAAATTATTGCTTTAAGGAATGAACAGTCTTTGCGGGCAGGTAAGTACTACTGTGCACCAGCTCTAAAAAAATTGCTTTCAGGAATGAAGTTTCTGCAGGCAGGTAAGTACTGCTGTACACCAGCTCTAAAATGATTGCTTTCAGGAATGAAAAGTCTCAGCGGGCAGGTAAGTACTGCTGTGCACCAGCTCTAAAATTATTGTTTTCTGGAATGAACAGTCTCAGCGGGCAGGTAAGTACTGCTGTGAACCAACTGTAAAATGATTGCTTTCAAGAATGAACAGTCTGTTCGGGCAGGTAAGTACTGCTGTGCACCAGCTCTAAAATGAATACTTTCAGGAATGAGCAGTCTCTGTGGGCAGGTAAGTACTGTTGTGCACCAGCTCTAAAATTATTGCTTTCAGGAATGAAGTATCTGCAGGCAGGTAAATACTGCTGTGCACCAGCTCTAAAATTATTGCTTTCAGGAATGAACAGTCTCTGCGGGCAGGTAAGTACTGCTGTGCACCAGCTCTAATATGATTGCTTTCAGGGATGAATAGTCTCTGTGCACAGGTAAGTACTGTTGTGCACCAGCTCTAAAATGATTGCTTTCAGGAAAGAACAGTCTCAGCCGACAGGTAAATACTGCTGTGCACCAGGTCTAAAATAATTGCTTTCAGGAATGAACAGTCTCTTCAAGCAGGTAAGTACTGCTGTGCAATAACTCTAAAATTATTGCTTTAAGGAAGGAACAATTTCTGTGGGCAGGTAAGCACTGCTGTGCACCAGCTCTAAAATTATTGCTTTCAGGAAAGAACAGTCTCTGCGGGCAGGTAAGTACTTCTGTGCACCAACTCTAAAATGATTGCTTTCAGAAATGAACAGTCTCTGCGGGCAGGTAATTGCTGCTGTGCACCAGCTCTAAAATGATTGTTTTCAGGAATGAACTATCTCTGTGGGTAGGTAAGTACTGTTATGCACCAGCTCTAAAATTATTGCTTTCAGGAATGAACAGTCTCTGCAGGCAGGTAAGCACTGCTGTGCACCAGCTCTATAATGATTGCTTTCATAAATGAACAGTCTCTGCTGGCAGGTAAGTAATGCTGTGCACCAGCTCTAAAATGATTGCTTTCAGGAATGAACAGTCACTGCGGACAGGTAAGTACTGTTGTGCACCAGCTCTAAAATTATTGCTTGCAGGAATGAACCGTCTCTGCGGGATGGTAAGCATTGCTGTGAACCAGCTTTAAAATGATGGCTTTCATGAATAAACAGTCTCTGCGGGCAGTTAAGTACTGCTGTGCACCAGCAGTAAAATGGTTGCTTTCAGGAATGAACTGTCTCTGCGGGCAGGTAAGTACTCCTGTGCCCCAGCTCGAAAATGATGGCTTTCATGAATAAACAGTCTCTGTGGGCAGTTATGTACTGCTGTGCACCAGCTCTAAAATGATTGCTTTCAGGAATGAACAGTCACTCCGGACAGGTAAGTACTGTTGTGCACCAGCTCTAAAATGATTGCTTGCAGGAATGAACATTATCTGCAGGCAGGTAAGTACCTGCTGTGCACCAGCTCTAAAATGATTGCTTTCAATAATGAACAGTCTCTGCGGGCAGTTAAGTACTGCTGTGCACCAGTGGTAAAATGGTTGCTTTCAGGAATGAACTGTCTCTGTGGGCAGGTAAGTACTCCTGTGCCCCAGCTCAAAAATGATGGCTTTCATGAATAAACAGTCTCTGCGGGCAGTTATGTACTGCTGTGCACCAGCTCTAAAATTATTACTTTCAGGAATGAACAGTCTCTGCGGGCAGGTAAGTACTGCTTGGCACCAGCGCTAAAATGATTGCTTTCAGGAATGAACATTATCTGCGGGCAGGAAAGTACTGTTGTGCACCAGCTCTGAAATGATTGCTTTCAGGAATGAGCTGTCTCTGCGGCCAGGTAAGTACTGCTCTGCGCCAGATCTAAAATGATTGCTTTCAGAAATGAACAGTCTCTACGGGCAGGTAAGTACTATTGTGCACCAGCTCTAAAATGATTGCTTTCAGGAATGAACAGTTTCTGCAGGCAGGTAAGTACTGCTGTGCACCAGCTCTAAAATGATTGCTTTCAGAAATTAACAGTCTCTGTGGGCAGGTAAGTACTGCTGTGCTCCAGCTGTAAAATGATTGCTTTCAAGAATGAACAGTCTCTGCAGGCAGGTAAGTATTGCTGTCCATCAGCTCTAAAATGATTACTTTCAGGAATGTACAGTTGCTGTGGGCAGGTACATACTGCTTTGGACCAGCTCTACATCAACTGCTTTCACCTCTGAAGGACCACTGTGTTTGGGTAAGTCTCACTAAGCACCAACTCTAATCTATTTTCTTTATGCAATGAAGGGCCTCTGAGGTCAGATAAGTAGCAATGCCCTCCAGATCTATATTGATTTATTTCTGTGAGCAGGGGCATCTGAGGTCAGTAAGTCCTGCTATTCACCAAATCTAAACTGATTGATTTCTGCAGCAAAGGAACTCTGAGGGCAGGTGAGCCCCAATGAAAAACTGCAAATGGAACGTGGAAAGTTTTGAAAGCGAAATTGTTTCAGTGCAAAAAGTCAAACATCAGGAAGGTATATTTCAATAAGAACAAGATATCTGATTAAGTTGAGAGACAAGTAAATATAAGAAATGGAAGAGAGATCAAACTACAACTCTGAAAACTGAAATAAACAAGCTAGACAAACAGATTAAGCATACTGTTAGACAAGATCAATAAAAATTTGAAGAAAATTTATATAAAGATATTAAGCATATTAGGAAACCTATAAGCTGTGGAAGGAGTAAAGAAACACAAATTGATAAACTGTGTGCAGATTCTAAAATTTATTCTCAGACACAACAGATTATAGATATATTTACAAAATCTTACGCAAAACAGTTTAGCTCTACAAAAGGGGTGGTAAATTGTCCCAGTGACATCCAGGTAACCCCAGATACTGGAATCAGTTTGGATTATATTGAAAAAGAACTGTGCGAACTGGATCCAATCAAAGTGCAGGGAGGAGACAGAATAAGTAACAATAACCTGAGAACACTTCAACAAGAACTTACACTACATTATATCTATTATTCACTAGGTCATATAAATATGGGGAGATTACTCAAGATTGGAGACATGCACTTATTAAACCTCTCTTTAAGGAAAAGGGGAATAGGACAAACCCAGAATCATATAGACCCTTAAGTCTACTTTCATGTTGTGGAAAAATAATGGAGAAGGTAATACTGGAGAAGTTATTGTCAGAACTGGATAGGTTGGGACTTGAAACCATATATCAGCGAGCATATGTTGAAAATAGATCTATTACCACCTGTAACATGATGTTCTATAACAATATGATAACAGCTGTGAATGAAAAATTGTGCTGTGATGTGATTTATATAGCTTTAACTTCAGCATTTAACAGGGTCATACACAAAACACTGATCAATAAATTAGTACAACTAGATATTGATGTACTGTTGATAAGATGGATAGCTGCATGGCTTACAAATAGGACATGGCAAGTATCACACACCAAATAGACAGGTGAAATCCTTGTTACAGTCAAGGTGTCCCAAAGGGCTCTGTCCTAGGCCCTTACTTGCTTAGATTGTATTTTTCAGACCTTACTTTTCATCTGAGGTGTTCTACAGTCTATATGCTGACGACCTGAAATTGGGTAAACTGATTACAAGTGTTACAGATAAGGCATGTCTGCAAAATAATTTGACTAAATTGACCATTTGGGCACAGGAGAATAGTATTTTGATAAATACATCAAAAACTAAGCATATGAGATTTGAGAGACATAAACTGAAAGGTGAATATTTAATACAGCACACAGTAATTGAAACTGTAGACTCATTTAAGGACCTAGGTATATGGGTAGATTCAGCTATGAGTTTTTCTAATCATATCAACCGATTGGCTATTGATAGTTATAGAACTATAGGTTGTATAAAATATTTATAAAGTCTGGGAAATCAAACATAACAAAGTCATTGTTAGTTACATTAGACCCAAACTTGAGTATGGAATAACAATATGGAAACACTATAAGAAAACAAGCATGAATAAACTGGAAAGAGTACAGCAGAAATATACCAAGGGCATCCATGGATGTGAAAATCTAAGTTATTATGAAAGACTAAAATATCTGAACTTGTACAGTGTCTCATACATATTTAAGAGGAGACCTTATTAGGTATATAGGGCATTTAGGAACAACTACCTCTGGGAATGTTTGGGGTTATTAAAAAGTACTAGAGAATCATCAGGCAACCTGTGTAGAAGATTCTATAGGAATGAGAAGTGTACTAACTGGTTCTCTGACAGAGTAGCTGATGCTTGGAACAGACTACCAAATTACATTAAAGCAAGTACTAGTTTAGATATTTTTAAAAATAGCCTGGACATTTATTATGTGAACAAGTGTTTTGGTATATTGGCAAGCTAGAAGGGCATTAATGCAAGTGCTTGAAACATTTATATGCATGTATGTAATGTTTGACTGCTCTAAACTGTTTACTTTCTGTAACAAAGAGTCTCTGGACTCATGTAGTGCCCACTACCTAGCAGACCAAAACCAAAGACTTTCTGCAAATAACAGCCTCTAAACCTAGGGATGTCTCGCTACATACCAGCTTTAAACTGACTAGTTGTAGAAGAAATTCTAGTTAGATCGGGTAAGTCCCAAACAAAAGAAGCTGTAATCTGATTGCTTACCCGTGGAATGGACCTGTTAGGTCCACTAAGGTTCCCTCTGCTATAGCCCTAAATATATTGATTTCTGCTTCTAATGGTCTTGGTGGTCAAGTAAGTCCTACTATGTACCAGCTCAGAATGGATTGCTGTCACTCAGTTTAATTTCTCCAAGACATTTTGGTTTCTAATATCATGATAGGATTAGACCCCATTCCTAAGTCAGGGTATGATTAAAGTTGACAAAACTTTTTCAATCTTTGATCCTAGCCAAAAGTGCTTTTCACAGCAACTGAATCGACTCCTGTAATTCATGTGGAGTTACATATAAATTGGTAAAACATCTAAATACAACTGAAAATTATTTTTTATTATAGGTTCATAGGTAGGTACTAGGCTATTGGCTCTAGGCCCTATATAAGCCTAGCCAAAAAGGTACCCTGGCTTTCGCCACCCAAGATAATTATTTTCCTGTGCCTCTGTCGAGCAGAGGCACAGAAGTGATCCCCGGTGTGAATTTCCTATTTCCCATCCAATCATCAAGATTTTTCTTGAAGAGTGCTAATGAGGAGCTTTGTTTGATATAGATAGGTAGTTTGTTCCAGAGTATGGGAAGTCTCTGGGACAGGAAAATATCCCTCGAGCATGGTCTGTTTATTGTGGTGACAAGGTTTAGGCCCCTAGAATGTGTAGCTCAGAGGGATTGGGATTTCTTTAAGTGGAGCATGTCCAACAGCTCTGGGTTTGACATAGCTTTATATGTTAGGCAGAGATCGCCTCTGAGTAGGTGATATACGACAGAGTAAAGCTGGAGTTTTTTGAGACGGTCTGCATAGGGCATCTGTTTGAGGCCAGTAATCCTCTTTGTGAGGTATTTCTGCGGCCTTTCCAGATCTCTTGTGAGATACATACCAAAAGAGGCATTGTACTCTATAATGAGTCTAATGAGTGATGAGTAGAGGGAACAATTACCTCTTTTTTTCCTAGATGAGAAACCTTTTGTGATGAGGTGTGCCACAGAGAAGGATTTCCTGACTACTTTGGTGATGTGATTATCAAAGGAGAGACTACTGTCCACCTGTGTCCCAAGGTCTCCTATCACACTTTTGGTGTTAAGTAGACTACCGCCTATGTGGTAGTTCATGGGTACAGAGTTTTTACCTAAAGGGATGACAATGCACTTTTTGGCATTGAGCTTGAGGCCATGGCTTTGACACCAGGCATCTGTCTCAGTGAGGTCGTTAGGAGTTTCGATTATGGCTCCTAGTTTTCAGTCATCTGCAAACTTCATTAGACAAAGACCTTCTGTGCTAACTTGTACTTCAGAGAAGTAGATAACAAACAGGAGAGGACCCAGGACTGAAACCTGTGGTACTCCACTTGTCACTGGTCTGAAGTCAGATTTAGAGTCTGCTACTTTCATAGTGTGGGTTCTGTCAGTGAGCCAGTTGGCAACCCATCTTGTGACATAGGGATTTATACCTAGTTTAGTGAGTTTATCTATAATTCCAGAGTGGGGGATGGTGTTGAAAGCCTTGGAGAGATATAGATAGGCTGTGTGAGCCACCTTATCCTCATCTACGGATTTGGTGACTGCTTCAAAGAAGTCTATCAGGTTTAGGAGGCATGATCTGCCTTTTACAAACCCGAACTGGGTGGGGTCCAGAGTTTGGAGATTACCAATATCTTTGTTTATAAGTTCCATGATGATACATTCCATGGCCTTTCCAGACCAGGCTTGTCAGGTTAATGAGATGGTAGTTCCCAGGGTCTGTGGAGGATCCCTCTTTGTGGCGTGGGATAACCATTGCTGTGTGTCATTCAGTGGGCACAAAGCCTGAGGAGAGGCTATGATTGAATATGGTATTTAGGTGGGGTGCCAGTTCATTCTGTAGTTTGTGTAGAACGCAGCCTGGAAGGTTGTCAGGTCCCATGGATACTGTGTTCTTGGCTTTGGAGAGTGTGGTTTTTACCTGTGCAGTCATGATTACAGGAACTTTGCATTCTTCTGGTATAGAGATGGGCCCTTTAGGGGGTGAGAGGGGGTAAAGTTAGCTCTGAACCTATATGCCAGGATGTTGGCAATATCAGTTGGTTCTGTATATTTAGTGCCATTGTGCTGTAACTCAGAGCAGATCTGAGTGTTGCCATTGAGATTCTTGACATAGCTATAGAATGCTTTGTGGTTGTCTTTAGAAACAGTGGAGATTTTGTTTTTGCAACTAGCTTTGGAGGATTTTATGAGGGATCTCAGCTTCTTACTGAGGCTGACCAGGGAGTTCCTCAAATCATGGGGTTTTACTCTTTTTTGCAGAATTTTCTTTCTTCTGTTGTAGAGTTTGTTTATGGCAGGGGACGACCAGATTGGCTTCCTTTTTTTGGAGGATAGCATCTTGGTTCTGTTAGGGATAGCACGATCCATGCACTCATGTAAGTGCTTATAAAGTGCATTTGTGTAGGGTTCAGCAGTTGTACCTCTACTGTCCATCTGCATGGGTAGACCTGTTACTCCTACTGTATGGTAGCTTTCTTTCACCTTGCTCTTATTTCTGCCCAAGAATGTTGGTATTTTAAGACACTCTAATTACTGGGTGTAGCAATTTCAATGATCAATGCTACTTTTGTATTTTTTTCCTGGACTACAATGTCTTGTTTTCCTGGATCTATTTTTTAAACTGTGTGTTATTGGTAATTCCCTGTGAAATAAACTTTATTATTTTGTATAACACTTTGTGGTTGAGGTTTCCAATGCTTTTCAACTACTTCAGCATTGCAGTGTTTGCACAATCCTAGTAAAGCTGTCTTGCTATATTATTGCATCTTTCAGTACACAGGCCCTCTGGCATGAGTATATCACCCCCAGAAAGAAGATATGTGACTGCTTCATTTCTTTTTACAGAACCTGGATTTCTCTGCTTCTACCCCATCTTTCGTGGACTTTGTAAATGTGGTCCACTGTCCTGGGCTACCATTATTAACCTTTCATCCTTTAGTCTCAATTCAACTCTCCTTAACCATTTCTGGATCAAATCCTGATCAACATGAGGTTGTTTCAAGAGATAGCTATACTTGCCTCAATATTTATGCTTTTTTGCATTTCTTTCCTAACTATCTGAACTTTCTCCTTATATTCTTTCTTTTTGGCACATTCAGTTGCTGCCTGATTTTGACTAGTTCTGGTTTTATTTCCCACTGACACGGATATGCTACTGCTAAATTAAGCAGGAAGGTCACCTGAGTCTTCTTCTCCTCATGTTTTAAAATTTCACTATGTTTAGATCTAGTGAGGTCATCTGATATGTATGCAGTCCCATGACTGCTGATCTCAAATCAATTTTGAGGAGGCCAATGCCTCCTTCAGAACATGGAAAGTATAATCTTTGTATACACTGCTTTTTATATATCATTCATAAGCATGAAGCATTTCTTCTCTTTTCCTGTCCAAATGATTAAATTCCTTTTGGGGCCAGTCCATCACCCTTAAAGTGTAAGTTAGAACAGGAAGAGCTTGATCCTGGATGTCAGGGCAGTTTTCAGTATTATATTTAGTTGTCTAAAGTATTCCTTACTGAGTTTTATTCACATTTGTTGATGTTTTATTACTGATCCTTCATCATCTCCCAAATGTTTGTACACTCCCTCCAACTCAAGTTCTTTTATAACACATTCCTGCCCCCAGATTGATATTTTCTTGGTGCTGTAGCTTTCCTGCTTTAAATGTTGCTTTTGCACAACTGTCAAGACCAACAAGTTGTCACTCTGAAGTGAATTTTTATGCCTGGGATAATAATTTGTCCTTTATCGTGGCTCAACTGCAAAGTGGTTTGCCACTACTTTATGGTCATTGCAATGATACTTTTTATCTTTTGTACTGTCAGCTGCCTGTCGGGTGCAAATATGACTCTGTCATTGCCCATGTTGGTGT
Source organism: Protopterus annectens (assembly GCF_019279795.1). Taxonomy (NCBI): domain Eukaryota; kingdom Metazoa; phylum Chordata; order Ceratodontiformes; family Protopteridae; genus Protopterus; species Protopterus annectens. The sequence continues at coordinate 1,614,342,317 of NC_056729.1, read as the reverse complement.
GAATGACCTGAGACATACCTCCATGTTCTATATGAAAAGAGACATGGAGGAGCTCTCAGTCTTGTAGCCCAGGTAGGTATGACCCTAGCCCTAGGTACCATCCTGCCATCGCCCAGAATAATACCACAGTACAAGGACAAAATGATTGACTTCAACAATTGGCTAAGCTTTTGGTGTCATTCTAAGAGGATCCAGTATCTTTCTGCCTGGGATGACATAGTCAACAGACCACTATGCTTTGCTAGAGATGGCCTGCACCTGTCGCCCCTGGGATTCCGGATACTGGCTAAGGCTCTTGCCACCCCTATAGTGCCTTTTTTAGGCAAGGTTCAAATGCCAAATTTACCACTGTAACAGGTACAAGCAAGCAACCTCTGAGGGTAATGCTACTCAATGCTAGAAGTCTAAACCTCAAAATGCACTCAAGCGAGGCACTCCTTAAAATGGAGAACATCAACATCTGTGCAGTGACAGAGACCTGGTTCAAGGCTCCAGAGAGCACCCCTGCATTATCAGGCTATAATTCATACCACACCTTTTGGCCACTTAACCTGGACCAAAAAACTAAAGGTGGAGGTGTGTCCGTATTCATTAAGGAAATCCACACCTCCAGACTAGTTGCTCAACATAATGCATCCGAAATTATCCAAGTGCAACTAACACTCGGCAAGACTGCAATTCAGGTTGTAGCTTGTTAAATATCCCCCACCATGCCCCAGTATTCCCACTCTTCATTTCTTAAGATACTGGAAAATATTAAGGTACAACCCAATACCTTAATTATGGGTGATTTCAACTACCCCACCATCAACTGGGAAAACTGCTCATGTACCAACTCATTCAGTCAACGTTTTCTGGAATTCATAAATTGCAATGGCTTGGATCAGCTCATCCACACCCCCCCCCCCACCAGGGGCAGCAATATTCTGGACCTGGTCATTACCAATATGGGTAACCAGTGTTCCATGCCAGAGGTCAGCTCCTCGCTGGTCAGATCCAACAACCAGATAATCACCCTAGACATCCATATCCCACCCCCACCCTCCATTAATGAAACCACCATCAAAAACTACTCCAAAACCAACTTCATGCTTCTTAAGGCAGAAGTAGCAAACTTCACGACACCCATGCAGATGAAAAATAGAGGTACGACTGCTGAATCTTACACAAATGCACTGTATAAGCACATACACGAGTGCATGGATCATGCCATCCCCAAAAGAACCAAGAAGTTATCCTCCAAAAAAAGGAAGCCAATCTGGTAGTCCCCTGCCATAAACAAACTCTACAACAGAAGGAAGAAGCTGTTGCAAACAAGAGTAAAATCCTAAGATTGGAGGAACTCCCTGGTCAGCCTCAGCAAGAAGATGAGATCCCTCATAAAATCCTCCAAAGCCAGTTATGAAAATAAAATCACCACTGATTCCAAAGACAACCACAAAGCATTCTACAGCTATGTCAAGAATCTCAATGGCAACACTCAGATCTGCTCTGAGCTACAGCACAATGGCACTAAATATCCAGAACCAAACCGATATTGCCAGCATCCTGGCAGATAAATTCAGTGCTAACTTTACCTCCCTCTCACCCTCCAAAGGGCCGATCTTAATACCGGAAGAATGCAAAGCCCCTGCAATCACGGATGAACAAGTAAAGACTGTACTCTCTAAAACCAAGAACACAGCATCCATGGGACCAAACAACATCGAACTAAAGAAGAACTGGCATCCCACCTAAGTACCATGTTCAATCATAGCCTTACCTCAGGCTATGTGCCAACTGAATGGTGCACAGTGATGGTTATCCCACTCCACAAAGGGGGTGCTACCACGGACCCAGGAAACTACTGCCCTATTAGGCTGACAACCTGGTCTGCAAGGCCATGGAATGTATCATCTTGGAGCTTATAAACAAAGACATAGGTAACCTCTAAACCCTGGACCCCACTCAGTTTGGGATTGTAAAATGTAGATCATGTCTACTAAACCTGACTGACTTCTTTGAAGCAGTCACCAGAGCTGTAGACGAGGGCAAGGTAGTGCACACAGCCTATCTTGACCTCGCCAAAGCTTTCAATACCATCCCCCACTCTGGAATTATAGATAAACTCACTAAACTGGGGATAAATCCCTATGTCACAATATGGGTGGCCAACTGACTCACTGACAGAACCCACACAGCAAAAGTAGCCAACTCCAAGTCCGACTTCAGACCAGTGATGAGTGGAGTACTACAGGGTTCGGTCCTGGGTCCTCTCCTGTTTAGCATCTACTTCTCTGAAGTGCAGGCTAACACAAAAGGTCTATGGCTAACAAAGTTCGCAGATGACTACAAACTGGGAGCCATAAAAGAATCACCTAATGATGTAGACATTCTACAAAAAGGCCTCACAGAGACAGATGCTTGGCGTCAAAGGCATGGCCTCAAGCTCAATGCCAAGAAGTGCATTGTCATCCCCTTTGGGAAAAACTCGGTACCCATGAACTACCACATAGGTGATAGCTCACTAAACACCGAAAGTGTGGTAAGAGACATTGGGATGCAGGTGGACAGTAGTCTCTCCTTTGATAACCACATCACCACAGTAGTCAGGAAATCCTTCTACGTGGCACACCTCATCACAAAAGGGTTCTCCTCTAGAAAAAAGGAGGTCATTGTTCCTCTCTACTCATCCATCATCAGACCCATTATAGAGTTCAATGCCCCATTTGGCATGTATCTCACAAGACACCTACAATAATTGGAAAGGCCACAGAAATACTTCTCTAAGAGGATTACCGACCTCAAACAAATGCCATATGCAGACCATCTCAAAAAACTCCAGCTTTCCTCCATCACATATCACCTACTCAGAGGCGATCTCTGCCTAACATACAAAGCTATGTCAAAACCAGAGCTGTTGGACATGCTACACTTAAAGAAATTCCAATCTCTCCAAACCACACGCTCCAGGGACCTAAACCTTGTTACCACAATAAACAGAAGATGCTGGAGGGATAGATTCCTGTTCCAGAAACTTCCCATGCTCTGGAACAAACTACCCATTCATGTCAAGCAATGCTCCTCATTGGCCCTCTTTAAGAGAAATCTTGATGACTGGATGGGAAATAGAAAATTCACCCCGGGGATCACTTCTGTGGCACTGCTCGACAGGGGCACAGGAAAAATAATATTCTTGGGTGGCAAAAGCCAGGGAACCTTTTTGGCTAGGCTTATATAGGCCTCAGGGCCAATAGCCTAGTACCTACCTATGAACCTATGAACCTTAATTGCTTTATAGCTTCCTCTATCTGAAGCTTTCATTATGTCATTTTACTTATAGATTCATAGGTTCATAGAAGGTTACTAGGCTAAGCCCTTATAAGCCTAGCCATACTTATGCCAAGTTGCCCCAATTGTTGGTGGTTATGTGAGTGAAGTTTGCAGAGGTAAGGGTCTATGATAGTTAATACCAATTTCTTCTATCCAGGAGGACATGGGTGCCACCCCAGAAGTGAATTTGCAGTCACCCATCCATTAATCTACGTTGCGTTTGAAGAGGATCAAGGAGGGGTTCTGTTTCACATGAATTGGAAGCTTGCTTCAGATAAGTGACAGTCTCTGGGAGATGTTCATAAGTTCATAGGTACATAGGTTGGTACTAGACTGTCGGCCCTAGGGCCTATACAAGCCTAGCCATAACAATTCCCTGGATATTTCTTTCGCAATATTTACTTCCTAGACCCCTGTCTAGCAGGGCGACTGATGTGATCCCCGGGGTGAATTTTCTATCTCCCATCCAATCGTCAAGGTTCCTTTTGAAGAGCACCAAGGAGGCACTCTGTTTGACATGTACAGGCAGTCTATTCCAGAGTATGGGGAGTCTCTGGGTCAGGAACCTATCCCTCCAGCATGTTTTGTTCATTGTGATGACAAGGTTTAGATCCCTGGAGCGTGTGGCTCTGAGGGATTGGGATTTCTTTAAGTGGAACATGTCCAACAGCTCAGGGTCTTACATGGCCTTGTATGTTAAGCAGAGATCGCCTCTGAGTAGATGATATGAAACAGAGTATAGCTGGAGTTTTTTTAGACAGTCAGTATACGGCATCTGCTTTAGGCCTGTGATTCTTTTAGTGCGGTATTTCTGTGGCCTTTAAAGCTGTTGCAGATGTCTTGTGAGGTACATACCAAACGGAGCATTGTACTCTATAATGGGTCTAATGAGGGATGAGTACAGTGGGGGAATGACCTCCTTTTTTCTGGATGAAAAGCCCTTAGTGATGAAGTGTGCCACATAGAAGGATTTCCTGACTGTTGTGGTGATGTGGTTATCGAAGATGAGACTACTGACCACCTGTGTCCCTATGTCTCTCATCACACGTTCGGTGTTTAGTGTACTGCCACCTATGTGGTAATTCATGGGTACATGGTTTTTCCCAAAGGGGATAACTATACATTTCTTGGCATTAAGCTTGAGCCCATGGCTCTGGCACCAAGCATCAGTTTCTGTAAGACCCTTTTGTAGAATATCCACATCATTTAGAGATTCAATAATGGCTCAGAGTTTGCAGTCATCTGCTAACTTTGTTAGCCAGAGTCCCTTAGTGTTGGCCTGTACTTCAGAGAAGTAGATGCCAAGCAAGAGTGGTCTCAGGACTGAACCCTGAGGTACTCCACTTGTCTCTTGTCTGGAGCTGGATTTGCAGTCAGCTACCTTTACAGTCTGGGTTCTGTCAGTAAGCCTATTGGCAACCCATCAAGTGACATAGGGATGTATGCCCAGCTTAGTAAGTTTATCTATGATTCCAGAGTGGGGGATAGTGTTGAAGGCCTTGGCGAGGTCCAGATAGGCTGTGTGGACTGCCTTACCCTCGTACACAGCCCTGGAGACTGATTCAAAGAAGTCAATCAGGTTCAGGAGACAAGATCGCCCACTCAAAAACCCAAACTGGGTGGGGTCCAGTGTTTTAAGGTTGCCAATGTCTTTGTTTATAAGTTCCATGATAATGTTTTCCATGCCTTTGCAGATCAGGCTCATTGGACGGTAGTTCCCAGGATCCAAGGTGGATCACCCCCCTTGTGGTGTGGTATAATTGTAGCAGTGCTCCACTCAGTGGGCACGAAGCCTGAGGTGAGGCTATGATTAAACATGTCACTTAGGTGAGGTGCCAGTTCATTTTGTAGTTCATGTAGTACACAGCCTGGGATGTCATCTGGTCCCATGGATGCTGTATTCTTAGCTTTGGAGAGTGTGATTTCTACCTGTGTGGCTGTGATTTTGTGAATTTGGCAATCATTTGGTATTGAGATGGGCCCTTTAGGGGGTGAGAGTGGGGTGAAGTTTGCACTAAATTGATCTGCCAGGATATAGGCAATACCCTTGGGATCAGTACATTTAATGCCATTCTGTTGTAGCTCAGAGCATATCTGAGCATTGCCATTTAGTGTCTATCTCTCCAGCATGACCTGTTTATGTCAAAGGCTAGGTTAAGATCTCTAGAGCAAATGTCTCTCATGCAGTTTGATTTACAAATTTGTAGCATTTCCATCAGGGCTGAGTCAGAGACTGCCCTGTAAGCCAGGCACAGGTCACCCCTTAGCAACTTGTAGGAGACAGAATACAGTGACAGGGCTTTCAGTCTTTCCACCTAAGACTTGTTTTGTGTACCCTGTAATTTCTTGGTGAGAAACATCTATGCTCTCTGCAATTGCTGCAGGTATTTGGTGAGGTACATGCAAAAGGGAGAATTGTACTCAATTTTTGGTCTGATGAGGGCTGAATATAATGACATTATAAGATCCTTAGATCTAGCTGTGATGCCTTTAGTTATAAGATGAGCCACATAGAAGGATTTCCTTATTACCATGGATATGTGATGGTCAAAGTTCAGACTGCTATCAAACTGAGTACCCAGATCATGTATCACTGAGTCTACTCTTAGGGAGGTTCTGTCTATAATGAAATTAGCAGGGATGTCAGCTTTCCCAAAGGGAATAATAATGCATTTTTTTTGCATTTAGCTTTAATCCTTGGCTTTGGTACCAATCATTTGTCTACTTTAACTCTGCCTGCAGTATATTAACATCATTGAGGGACTCAATGATTGTTCCCAATTTGCAATTGTCAACAAACTTGGTCAGACTGTTCAAGGTTGCTTGGACTTCTGAGAAATAAATTCTGAACAGTAAGGGGACCAGCACAGAACACCACTGGTGACTGGTCATTTGCTAGAGGTGAAGTCACCTACTTTGACAGTATACATCCTGTCAGTGAACCAGTTGGCTACCCATCTGGTAGTGCAGAAGTTAATTCCCAGTTGGGAGAGTTTCTCTGTAATACCTGAGTGGAGGGTTGTGTCAAATGCCTTGGCTAGGTCAAGAAAGAAGTATGCAGTGTCTTTTCCTTGTCCAGGCCCTAGGTGACTTTCTCAAAGAAGTCAGCCATGTTTAACAGGCATGTTCTAACTTTAATGAATCCAAACTGGGTTGGGTCCAGAGTCTGGGAGATTACCTATGTCCTTGTTAATAAGGTTCATAATGATTCTTTCCATGGCCTTGCAGATCATGATAGTCAAGCTTATGGTCCTATAATTTCCAAGGTTGGTTGATGGTCCCCCTTTGTGCAGAAGGATTACTGTTGCTGTCCTCCAGTCTGCAGAACATAGCCAGTTGTTTGCAGGCTGTGATTAAACAGAGATCCAAGTTGGTCTGCTAGGTCATCTTTTTAAGTTGTTTAAAAGGCAATCTGGGATGTTGTCTGGTTCCACTAATGCTGTGTTTGTGGCCTAGGGGAATGCAGAGATTACCTGCTGCTTGAGATAATAAGCTGAGGAATGGTGGCAGGTATACTTTGAGGGATGACTGGAGGGGATGTGGGGTGACATTTGTTCCAAATCTGTCACCTAGCAGGTTGCCTATTACATCCAGTTGAGTATGGTTGGTGCCATCCACAACCAGTTCAGTGCATAGTTGGGTATTCCCTTTTTGATTTTGGAAAGAATGCCTTGTGATTATCTTTAGCTAGGGAGGCTATTCTATTCATAACTAGTTTTGGAGGAGTTGACAATATCTCTATTTTTTTGTTTAGTCTAGAGTGGGATTTCTTCCTCTGCTGAGCCAGTTCCCTCTTGTTCTTGGATATTAGTTTCTTTCTTTTGCTGTATAGCCTGTTTATATTAGGGGACCACCAGGGTGGCTTGTTTGTTCAAGAAGACCTTATTTCAATCCGGTCAGTTACAACTGATTCAGTACAACTGCTTAAGTGGTTATATAGGCATTGATGTAAACCTCTGCATCGGTGTCTATGTTTTCTGCATTTGAGGAGGCTTTGAAACTTCTTATACTATCACTTACTAGGAATTAGTTTGTCTTTGAAAAATTCTTAAGTATTTTTGAGCTTGATCCGGGTATCTGGTCTTATAGTTAAAACTAACGAAACTGATTTATGGTCTGATCTTAGCAGGGAGAACATCACATGGGAGGAGTGCAATGCTCTCCCGTGTTAGTGAGTACTATGCCCAGGACCTCTTATGCTTGTGCTGACTAGATGTTCCAGACTATTTGCATTGACACAGTCCAAGAACCTCTGAACCGGCATGTTTGTAGTCATGTAAGTTTCTCATTTGATGGTAGGATAATTAAAATCGCCCATGAGTAAAGCGTTGGGCTTTATGGCAAGTGACTCCAGTAAGTTCAGGTATGCGGTATGCTTTTCCTGTTTCATGGTGGGGGACCTATAGCTAGCTATGATATGGTGGGGGCCTTTCCTATAGTTAATTGGATATGGAGTAGCTCAAAGGAGTCATACTGTTTGACCAGTATAGAGGTGCAGTTATCCTTAAAGGAAAACTCCACCTTACAACTCAAAAAAACATGCTTTTTCTTGAATCTTTGTTTAATGAGCTATTTTAATGCCTCAAAATCACTCCAAGTGCTTCTTTTACAATTTTAATGTTTCCCTCAAAATGGCAGATGATGGGCCCTGCATTGATATGTGATCTTGTTTTCTTGCTTTCATTCCGTCTTCCCAAAATACATTTCAAGTCCTCTTTATATGAGTCATGCTAGACATAAGGAAGTGGTGCTATTTTCTCATACCATTAAGATAGAATGGTAGGATTGTGAAGCCCTGTCATCTAAACACACCTTCTGTAACAGAGCTACTTTTGTGTTTCCCTGATTGAGCCTTTTGTCCATCAGAGTAAATGGCTGTTAGCTACTTCCTGCAAAAGAAAGTAGGTAAATAGCAGGTGTTTGTAAATAGATTATTTTATAGTTCTAAAAGAATTGACAGACCTTCCCCCAGACTCTCGTGCTTAGAAGTGAAACCTTTACTAGAATGTGTACATCACAATGGCCAAAACCATAACTAAAACTACTCATTATATTCTTAATCCTGAAGGTAATATGCTGTTACTACCTGTCTATACATTCTTGCATTGATAGGTGGTGTTGTATTGCTTTGTTTTGTAACCTATGAGTAAATGTAACTTGGGTGTATATGCCATACACCAACTGTTCTGATAATTGTATTGTGTGCATGTACCTTGGAGTTTTTCTCCCCAGGGAGGCCAAAAATGGACATTAATCCAATCAAACCATCCCAGTTAACAAATGTAAAATAAAATAAAATAAAATAAATAAATAAATGAATATTCAGTGAGATATTTTTGGCTATGCGGGTATTGGTTGGTGGGTGGAGTATAAGTGAGGTTAGGTACAATGTTTGGGTTTTTAAAAGGGTAGTGTACTGTTCATAGGTTCATAGGTTCATAGGTTCATACTAGGCTATCTGCCCTAGGGCATTTATAAGCCTAGCCATAATGTGTTTGGCTTTCGCCACCTATTTTAAATTTATTTTGCTATGCCCTTTTTCGAGGTTAGTATACTGTGCCTCTGTCTAACAGTGACACAGAAGTGATACCCGGGGTAAACCTACGACCTCCCATCCACTCATCAAGATTCCTCTTGAAGAGAGTCAATGAGGGACTCTGCCTAACCTGGACTGGGATTTTATTCCAGAGTGAAGGGAGCCTCTGGGTTATGAATCTGTCCCTCCAGCATGTCCTATTTATTTCAGTGCTGAGGTTCAAGTCTCTCAAGCACGTAGCTTGATGGGATTTGGATTTTCTGAGGTGCAGCATGTCCATTAATTCCAGGTTGGACATGCCTTTATACGTCAGGCACAGATCGCCTCTGAACAGGCGGTATGCCACTGAGTAGAGCTGGAGTTTCTTTAACCGGGCAGCATATGGCATCTGTTTGAGCCTTTTGATCCTATTGGTGAGGTACTTTTGGGGTCTTTTCAGTTGCTGCAGGTGTCGGATAAGGTACATCCCAAAAGGGGCATTGTACTCAATTATGGGCCTGATGAGGGATGAGTAAAGAGGCAAGATGACCTCCCCTGATCTAGATGTGAATCCCTTCATGATTAGGTGGGCTATATAAAATGTTTTTCTAACCACTTTGGCCACGTGGTTGTCAAATGAGAGATTGCTATCAACTTGGGTCCCCAGGTCCCTAATTACTTCTTCTGTACTTAATGGATTACCACCTATGTGGTAATTTGTGGGCACTTTGTTTTTGCCAAAGGGGATGACTATACACTTTTTGGCATTTAGCTTGAGGCCATGACTCTGGCACCAGTTGTCTGTTTCTATGAGGCCCTTTTGGAGGATGCTTGTGTCGGCTGGAGAGTTGATTATGGCACCTAGTTTGCAGTCATCTGCGAACTTGGTCAGCCACAGTCCTTCCGTGTTGGCCTGTACCTCCGAGAAATATATACCGAACAAGAGAGGTCCCAGGACTGAGCCTTGTGGGACACCACTTGTAACTGGTTTGGAGTCTGACATGGCTCCAGCAATTCTAACCATGTGGGTTCTGTCCTTGAGCCAGTTTGCAATCCATCTAGTGACATAGGGGTTTATATTTAAGCTGGTGAGCTTATCTATAATGCCCGAGTGGGGTATTGTATCGAAGGCTTTTGCAAGGTCCATGTAGGCTGTGTGGACCACCTTCCCCTCGTCAATGGCCTTGGTGACTGTTTCAAAGAAATCAACCAGGTTTAAGAGGAATGATCTGCCCTTAACAAAGCCAAACTGGGTAGGATCCAGTGTCTGTAGGTCCCCAATATCTTTATTTATGAGGTACATGATGATCCTTTCCATACCTTTGCAGACCAAGCTAGTCAGGCTTATGGGGCGATAGTTTCCAGGATCCGTTGAGGCACCACCTTTATGGAGAGGGACCACTGTTGCTGTACACCACTCTTTGGGCACATATCCTACAGTAAGGTTGAGATTGAACAATAGTTTTTTGTTTGGGTTTAGCTCTTCTTGGGGTTCATGTAGGACACAGCCCGGGACACCATCTGGTCCTATTGATGCTGTGTTTTTTGTTTTGGAGAGGGCGGCTCTTACCTGAGTATCTGAGATGTCAGGGGGGGCAGCACTCTGCTGGGATAGGTATTTGCCCTTTTGGTGGGGAGGGGGGAAGAAGTTTGCGCTGAACCTGTCAGCTAGGATGTTGGCAATGTCTGTGGGTTCAGTGAATCTTTTGTCATTTTGGACTAATTCTGAGCATATCTGGGAATTACCACCCAGGTTCCTAACATAACTAAAGAAAGCCTTGTGATTATCCTTAGTGTCCTGTGCAATTTTTCTCTTGAAGCTGGCCTTAGACAATTTTATGAGTGCCCGTAGTTTTTTGCTAATACTGATCAGTGATGCCTTCCCTTTTTGGGATTTTGCTCTATCATTTAGTAGCTTCCTCCTTCTATTGCATAGTTTGTTTATGGCTGGGGTCCACCAGACAGGACGTCTGCCTTTGAAGGATTGGGTCTTGGTTTTATTTGGGATCGCATGATCCATGCATTCCTGAAGGTGTTCATAGAATGTGTTTATAAAGGATTCTGCGGTCTGGGCCATATTTTCCACGCCCGGGGGCTTTGAAGGATTCCACCTCAGTTTTGAGGAGTGTGAAATTTGCTTTAGAGAAGTTTTTCACTGTGGATTTCTGGGCAGGGGGTGGGGTCGGGATGTGAATATCCAGTGAGATTAGTTTATGGTCTGATCTTACCAGTGAGGGATACACTTTTGGTCTGGAGCATAGAGTCCCCATGTTGGTGATGATCAGGTCCAGTATGTTTTCCCCTCTTGTGGGAGTGGTAACAAGTTGTTCCATAGCATATGAGTTTATAAATTCTAGGAACCTTTGGGCTAGGGTGTTGGAGCTAGAGTAATGCTCCCAGTCTATGTTTGGGTAGTTGAAGTCACCCAATATAATGGTGTTTGGAGAGACCTTCATATTTTCCAGTGTTCTCAGAAAGGCTGAGTGGGGTTCCTGGGTTTGGGAGGGTGGTCTGTAGCAGGCTATAAACTGGAAGGCAGTTTTACCCACTGTTAGTTGCACATGGATAGTCTCTGATGCTTCGTTCTTTGCCACCAACCGGGAGGTGTGGGTATCTTTGATGAATATCGATACTCCCCCTCCTTTTGTGGTTCGGTCCAAGTTTTGGGGCCGAAAAGCATGGTATGAGGTATAACCTGGTAGTGCTGGGGTGCTCTCGGAAGCCCTGAACCAGGTTTCTGTTACTGCACAGATATCGATGCTCTCCATGCTAAGGAGAGTTTCGAGTGCATGCATCTTGAGGTTTAGACTTCTGGCGTTGAGTAGCATTACTCTTAGTTTCTTAACCCTTGTGATACCGATGGAGGTGGGTTTGTCTTTTGAGCCTTGCCTAAAAAAGGCACTATGGGGTTAGCAAGAGCCTTTGCCAATATCCGAAAGCCCAGGGGTGACAGGTGCAAGCCATCCCTAGCGAAGCATCGTGGCTTGTCGAGCATATCATCCCAAGCTGACAGGCATTGGATCCCCTTTGAATGACACCAGTACTTAAGCCAATTGTTGAAATTGATCATCTTGTCTTCATATTGTTGCATCATTCTTGGTGAGGGTAAGATGCTACTCAAGGTCAGGGTCATACCGGCCTGGGCTACATGCTCAGAGAGCTCCTTTATGTCTCTTTTCTTGGAGTCCAGGGAGGTACATCTCAGGTCATTCACACCAGCATGGACAATGACTGAGTCATATTTGTACTTGCCTTGGAGTGACCTGAGTGCTTGTGTTATGTGGTGGATCCTAGTGCCCGACAGGCTGCTCACTGTGACCCTCTCCTTGTTCAGCCTGGTGAGCGGGACGTCAGTGTGCCTGATGATAGAGTCACCTATTACAACTGTATCAGGTGTGTTGTTTAGTCTTACGGGCTGTGACTGTTCGGCACACTGGCTTTGTGAGATATGTGTTGCACGTGCTTTGTTTTGGGGTAGCGGTTGCTTGGGTGTCTGCTTTGGAGGTTTCTGCCTCTTAGCAGAACTTTATTTAGAGCCTCTGAGTATGTTTTTGTGTGATTATATGTTTGGTTTGCTGTCGTGGTAGGTCTATGTGAGACTGGAGTTGTAGTGAGTGTGGTTTCCTTCTCCTCCTGACTGGTTATGCCAGTACTGAGTTGAGAGAGGTTAGCCTCTAGTTTGGCTATATGGTTGCATCTTTCACATGTGTTGGAATTTGTTGGGAGAAGGAGAGGGTTGTCTGTGTACATGAGGCAGTTGTAACATTGCCTCAAGTTTCCCAGATTCACCAGCTGGACTGGAGAGGAGATTGACAACTGACCTTTGGACATGCTAGAATAATATTGGGAATTCCTTAATAATTGAAAACAAGGGCCAGTGGGGAGTGAGGGTGTAGTGCTTTTAATTTTTAGTGCTGACATATAATTGCTTTAGCGAGCAAGTGCAGGTAACTTAAGTGCAATGTGTTACAGGTAACTTAAAGGCAAAAACGACAATCAGTAACTTTCTTTCAAGTGAAACAAGGAAATAAGTACAGTAAGCAATGCAGATATCACTAGTGATCCACAGAAGCGCTGAGAAGCCGAGTATTAGGTGGAATTAGCGTTCCAGGGAAATAACAAGCAAACAAACAACAAGCATATAAACAAAGCTATATTCAGCAGGCCTGGATCTAGTCTATGCTACAGCAAACAAGGTGTACCAATTTCAGTATGATACAGTTCAAATATTCAGGCACTATAAACCTTTAACCAGAAATTCCCAGCTCAGAAGGGCAGAGACCAGCCTCTTCTCCCACAAGAGTGCAGACCACGAACCTTCTTAATGTAAAATAACTGGCCTGAAGTCCAAGTGCTTAAACCAGAACTAATACACTTTAAGAATAACAGACACTGGGCTCTCA